>NW_005054692.1:0-16405 GCF_000277835.1 Geospiza fortis | reverse complement strand
GGTGAATATATGCAGCTGTTTCATACTGTTTTTAAGTGAAGGTAAATAACTCTTAGGGAGAGTTTCACTGTGTTCTCCTAAAGCCCCCTTTATCACTATTATTTATTCTCCTAAATCTGGAGATTTTTTCCTATCCACTTAGGTTTTGCTGTCTCCACTATGGATGCAAGCACTAGAGTTGAGAAATAAGCTCATGCCAAACAGTGAACACATCAATTTCAGGGGGGCAAGAGGAGATAATAACCCAAAATGTTTCAGATAAATTTTAAGTTGTTAATAAATTTCAAGATTATTACAACAAGGAAATTATGAACTTCTATTTGCTTTCTCATGGTTCCCAGTATATTATAAGACTGAACTCTAGATTTTTTTTAATCATTATGGTAAAGCGACATCCTCTAGACATTACACTTTTTATATATCATCAGGGTTTTATAATCAAAACAATAATTAATAGTTATTAAGTGTAGACAGCTGGAGAAGCTTTATATGCATCTATATTAAAGGTAATCACTTTCAGAAAGCATTTTTAATGTGCGTATGTGCGGGCTGAATAAACCACACAATCAAGAAAATAAGTTCAGACACTGAGTATTGTTCCATATGCATGACAATGGTATTAGACTGAAGGGGTTCATTAGAAGGGGGTTTTTAAAATGCATATTTAATACCAGAGAAATACCAAAGAATTGAAAAAAAATCTGAAAGCTGATGTGACCCCATAGGCAGCATAGATGCTAGATGTAGTTGGATTGATTCAGCAAAGAATTCAGGGTTTAAAAAGTTAAGAACTTTTAACTGTAGCTCTGTAAGTGTAAAGAAATGAGGCTGAAAGATTACCTTGTCTGCATCTTCAAAAAAGATCAGTTCTACAGTGACAAGGCTAGATTGGAAAATAATTGCATTGTTAAGATGTGTAACAGCAAAAATCTAAATAGCTATTCAAACAATATGCATAAAGAACAGGCCAAACCACAGTGAGATTCAATAGGATAAAAGAATATGAATACTTTGTGCTGTATTTATTTTGTTTTTTGTCAGGTTTAGGCTGTGGAGATGTCAGACCAAGCTATTGTTAAGGCAGTTATTTTAGAGGGGAAAGAAATTCTAAAGTTACCCATCATTGTTCTTTTTTTTTTTTTAATAATTCCTGGAGAAAATAATGGGGACAAACAGAAGGGGAAAGGAAGCAAGGAAAAAGATCTAGCAGAGTTCCCACTGTATATCAGAGGAAGAATATGGAAAATCATCTGAATAAGACACTGGAGGGACTCAGGGGATGGAGAATGGTCATAGAAGGAAATGCCTTTAATAACAGCAGGGTTTCCAAGAGAAGGGCTTGTATTTAGTCACTAAATGGAGCAGATGATGTGCTGAGTGATGTCCCATAGTACTGGAGAAGCTCTGAGAGCCACAGCTCTGCAGCAGGGAATAGGGGAACCTGAGGAGCATAGGATAAAACCATCTTGACTAAAGCTACTAAGCAGATGTCTCTGTTTAATATTTACTGTTGGAGCAGATTTTCAAGAAAAGGCTGAAGTAATTAATATTTCCACATCAGATATCACATGTGGTGTGGCAGCCTGAATAGTAAAGAAATGTTTCCTCTTGGCTCACAGGCTTCCTTTTTCCTCCCCCAAAACAGTGCAAAGGCAGTAGGTGTCAAGTATGAACCTCAGTTATTTTCCACATAATCAATGGCTGCAGAGTAATCTCTGAGATTGCATTGTGCTGTGCTATTGAAGTGTGTGCATGCAGGATATCCCAGGAAGTAGCACATTTCCTGGTAAATCAGCTGTGACATAAATATTGGGGTTCATTTAACAGATCACAGAGTATCACTTGTGTTGCAGAGACCAGAAGGATGGCTTGTTAAATTAACACTATATGGCCAAACATTTGCCTTGCAGGCAAGGATCACCACTCCTCATTAAGTAGAGTCATAACTTTATAAAGGGATATTTCCAAATACTTTTTTATTCCTGGTTTTCTCAGACAACTCTTCCAGTGTGCAAAGAAATCCTGTGGTTCCCAACTGAGACCTGAAATTAGTCTTCAGTTTTTTTCCCCCTGATTTTAATCCTGAAAATATTGTGGTGGTATTCTTTTGTATAACAAAATACTCCTTTTTTCTCACATTGCCTTTCTTTAATATTATGTTGTTATGTCATCAGAAGAATTGTTCTTAGTGGATCACTGCTTGTCCCATGTGAAATAGGACAGGTTGGTCTTGGAGAGCATTTTAAGGGGAAATTGATCTTATTTTCATGGCCATTTCTGAGAAATTTCTTTCTCTAGTCCAGTTATTTTGCATAGGTGTATTACAGGGCACTTGATTTGAAAAGTGGTAGTTCAGAAAACATGTTAAAAATATTTCTTTGACATCAAAGGTGGAAATCTACACTAATACCTTGTGAGAAATAGGAGTATGTTTCTCTTTTTTTAAGATTAGTAGATGTAGTAAATGTGCATACAGATTTTGTGGCTGAGAGAAAGAGAGGAGAGGAGAAAAAGCTGTGATATGCAACAAGATGAGAAATAAAAATTTTGGAAATAAATATTTACTATTTGATATTCCTTCTAAATTACCATCTTTTGTGTAATTTGGAAAGAAAGGCCAATACTGGGGGGAAAAAACCACACAGCAAAAGCAGTTTGGCTAAGGAGCTGCAAAAAGTGAGGGATGAAGGTGTAGGCTGCAATGTGGATATTTATGATTTGGAGGAGGCTGTAATTTCAGATAGGAAGCAGGTAGCTAGTGATGTCTGAACAAAGCAAAAATCTCATTTCCATGCAAGAATTCCAAGTGACCTATTGGCAAGTCTCATATTTCACTGCTTTCATCAGGGCAACCACCTGTAGAGAAAAACAAACACTTGTTTGCCCTGCAGAACCCACAAACATCTGACAGGGCTGAATGAACCACCAGATCAGATAGCAGCAAGATTTTTTTTTTTTTTTGTAGTTACAGAATCCTTATTGCTAGTGGTAATAGACAGTAGATTTCAGCTGGGCATTTACATCTCAGTACATGTACAAAGCTTGCAGTTAAAACCCTTTTCCCAGTCTTTCTCTATTTTAAAACTTTTAAAACTTGCTAACTGAGCAAGTGTGCTCTTGAGTCACTGAGAGAATGAACACAAAGCCCCATGATACCAATTTTCCAATTTTACAAAGTTACTTCTTAGACTACATCTGCACTCTAAATCCAGGAACAGATGGGTACTGTTATGCCTATTAAAAAAAAAAAGAGGAAAAAAAAGTCCCCTGCTCTTGTCTATCAGCAAAGCTTTCTGTTCCCCATGTCAATCTAAACTGCCAGAAAAATCCTTTCAGTTTCATCCTTCTCTTTGCAGGCACTCTTCTGACACAGATAGTGAGGATTTGCTTTTAATATGTATTAAAATATAGATGTAAATATAAAAAAAAATCAACAGGATTGCCTGTCAATAAGAGCAGGCAACACTGACATTAAAGCAATAATAATTTAATCAAAACTCATATGAGCAATATTGGAGCACAAGTACTCCCACTTACATAAATCTTGTACGGCCAATTTTTATGAAAAAGTTAATAGAAAATCTCCTCCTCCAAATATCACGTTACACTTCAAGGCAGAGTTTTTATTAAAACAGAAAGCATGGCAATGCCCCATGTTTCTCAATCAGTGAGAGCCAGAATATTGTGTGAAGAATTTGTCTAATACTGACTTTAGAAGCAGTAAATGCATCTCTATAGTTGAGGTGCTAGGAATCTTTATAAACATCCATATCTCAAGAGGATGAATTTGAGCTTGAGAAGGTGCAGGAAAGAGCTATTAAAACAGTTAGGGAATAGAAAGTTTATTTTGATGGAGGCCTTAATGAAAGGGAGATGTGACTGCATTTGTTGCCAGCCTTGTGATTTTAGAGAACAAAGAGAAAAAAATCATATTGCTTTTTTAACTTGGAGAAATACAGTTATTGATAAATAGCCTATCTTCAAACAGTACTCAAAATCTGGCCTTTTATAATAGGAGATTCTAATCTTTTATTCTTGTTAGCCCTTTACAAAAGAGGAAGCAGTTAAAAGAATTTAGGATAGAAATTTAGGCTGTGATACAGGAGCAGCTTCTAGAGCACTTCTCAACCAGGAGTTCAAAATCTCCTTTCCATATATTTAGATTTGTGGCAGGCTATGAGAGGCTGTGCATGCTCGATTTGATTCCCCAGGATGAGCATTTTAATCTCGAGTTCACATGTTCCTAATTAATTATAAGACAAGTAAAATCAAAATAAAATGCATTCACAGCATATTATAGTTTCTCTTTTCCATTTGGGCTGTCACAGACAAGAACCCCTGGAGTTGATGAGAGGCTTTCTGCTGAGGGCCTCCTAGCAAGAGCAAAGACAGAGCAAATTACCCTCAGACACTGCTGTCAGTTCAGTGAATTAAGTATGCAAAGCAATTTGTGAAGATGTTCTGAAGTGCAAATTTCTGCCACTAGGTCAAAAGAGTATGAATTATCACAGGATGAGCAAGGTAAGAGGACATCATCCCCCATCATCTTCATCAGGGTGTTAGACAAGTTAGTCTTTGATTTTAGCCAGGCAAATTGTTTTATTTAAAGAAGCAGGAAGTTAGTAATGCAGATAATTACATTACATGCATAGCAGTGAAAAGCCCTGCATAGATGAGAACATTAATTTATTGTGTCTGCAATAATGCACTTTCATGAGTAGTACAGGAAAAAAAAAAGCACTGAAATGTATTCTCTATAGTTTGGATATTACCATTGTTGGTTATTTATCATAATATTTACTATATAAGATCATGGATGTGCAGGCTAATTCAGGTTGGAAGCAGTGATTGGAGGTCTCAAGTCCAACATGCTAAGCAAGCAGGGTCAAGTATGAGGTCAGATCAGTCTGGTCAGGGCTTCACCCAGTTAGGTCTTGAAAACTTCCAAGGACAGAGCTGGCACAGCCTCTTTGGGCAGCCTGCTCCACTGGCTGCCTGTCCTCATAGGGAAGACAATTTCTCCTGTCCAGTCTGAGCCTCTCTCAGGATGACTTATGCCTGTTGTCCCTGTCCCTGGCACAGACCCCTGTGAGGAGCAGGTCTCCCTGTGCCCAGTGACCCCTGTCAGCAGGCAGGGAGGCTGAACTGCGGCTCTTCAGTCCCCCTGTGATTGTCTTTTCCCCAGGCTGAGCAAGCCCTGGCTCCTCAGCCCCCCAGGCAAGTGCTCCAGCCCTGAGCATCCTGCTTGGCCCTCTGCTGAGCTCAGCCCAGTTTGTCAATGGCTTTACTGGGAGGGCAGGAAAGGCTGAACTTGCTGCTGGCCCAGAGCCTCAGTGCCCACCCAGCAGAGCTGCTTCCCAGCCTGTTTGGGTGCAAGGGGTTCTTCCTGCTTTCCTTTCCACAGCAGGACTTTGCACCTGTCCTTGTTAAAGGTCATTATGTTCCTGTTGGGCCATTCCTGCAGCCTGGCTCCCTGCGGCTGGCAGCCCTGCTGTTGGACATGTGCACTGGTTCCCCAGCTTGGTTTTGCCTGTCAGCATGAGCAAAGTGCCCTCCCTGCCCTCCTCCAGGTGGCTGATAAGGACCTTGAGCAGGCCAGGAACCAGGACAGGCATGGAGGTCCCTCTTATGTCACAGTTCTCTGGGCAGGCTGCAGCCCATCAACCATTAGCTTTTGAGGTGGTGCGTCCTCAAGTTTTTGCTTATTTGGTAGTTCACCCATCCAGACTTGCTTGAATACAAGAATTTTGGGGCAGATGGTGTTGAACCCAATACATGGGAGTCTAAAAACACAAATAGGCTGCTGATTCAGGATATCCCATCAAAACTGATCTCCCCTGTTTGCGCTGTTTTTAACTGCAGCTCTTGTCAAGAGTTAATGCATCAACATCTATCAAAAGATCCAAAGTTATTTTTGTCAGATCCCTCTGGAAGTGCTGCCAGCCATTTCTTCTCAGTGCTTTGTGCATGTACATGGTTCTTGTGTGTTCCTTATCCACAAACCATAACAAGTTGAACCATCACCTACTAGTGTTAATACATTGTAGGGAGCTTTCTAGAAGGAACTGTATTGATTTTCAGTGACCCTTGTATAAGGAAGGAGATGTTTTTCTGAGGTACAATTTACTAGAGAGCATATTATTTAAAGGGTTTTTGTCTAATATTTCCTAAAAGGCAGTCAAAAAACTACTACTAAAACTCACTGCTGCTGGCTTTATTGCAGGAAACACCAAATTATTTTTCACTCCTAAGTATAAGCAGAACCCTGTTGTTTTTTAACTGTTAGTACTTTGAAATAATCTCTTCCAAACCGCTAGCCTTTTTATTAGATTCTCTGCCTCTGCTTAGACTCTTCTTTTTCTTTTCATCAGATGGGCCTTGTGAGGTAATAAGAACCAGTTGCTTCATCCTCCTTCCCTTTTCTTTAATTTTATTTCCTTTATTTAATGGTTTGTTTCTGAATAACTACCAGGAAAAGAAGGAATAGAGTAACCAGCCCACTCATACATTCATAACTTAACCACTCAAAAAACACTGAAGAACATTATTCTGTATTTATTTTTGTCTAATCTTTTGCAGAACAAATTTCTCTGTCTTGTTTCTGGAGTAGCACAAAACCAAATATAAAAATTTTCTTTTTCTGTTAGGAGTAAGTACTGCCCAAGGGACACCAAATCACCTTTCAGTAGATTTAAAGTTTTGATAGCTAAGTATAATTTCTTCCACTTCAGCAAGGTAATTTACTTGTGTTCTGGTGTGTAATGAGGCCTTTCATCGTTTCATATGTAGATTACTTTATTTTTTGATTAAAAACAAGTGGATAGTATTTCATTTCCATCAATGGCAATTACAAGCTTTGACAGGAAGCTCAAGATAAAGGAAAAAGAAGGTAAAAGGAACTTTTTGATCAAGTGATTACAAAGCTAGCGTTCAGGATTTCTTCCAAAACCTCAAAAGGCAAATTTATCATAAAAGTCTGGTGGGAAAGAAGATGCCTGGTTCACTTGGGAAAACTACTGTGCAGTGTATAAGTATTGCAGAGAGTTTATAGACCATGTTTAATGGACAGTAAGTACATCACAGGAGGCTGAAAATGGCTTTAGGGTTACTTTTCCTTCACAATTCCAGCTGTTTAATTACAACATCCAGACCATTATCAGATGGATCAAATAGGAAACTTATCTGTGAAATATACTGTAGAAATCTGTGGGAATACTGTGAACACTGTTGTGCAATATGCACTCAAATGATTTTCAGTTCTGGAGCACACAGCATCACCCATAAGTTCAGTGGATTTTTATGCAAACTTTAGATGCATACATATAAATACTTTTATTTCTGTCCTTATTATGCAACAAGCAATTAAATAAACCCTCTGTAAAAAAAAACAAAGGACATTTTAAAAGAGAGCAGATATAGACATCACACTCAGCATTTGTATACTGAGTATACAAATGTATATTTGTATACTCAGTATACAAATATATTTGTACAATGTATATTTGTATACTGTATACAAATACTCCATACATGTATTTGAAGGACTTTACAAGAACTGAAGATTTGGAGGAAAGAGTAAAATTCTTAGTAATCACAGTGTTTTAATTTTTCACTTTTTCATGTGAGCATGGCTGAGCCCTGGCAGAGGCTTCCCAGAGAGGCTGTGGAATCTCCATCCTTGGAGATAATCAAAAGCCACCTGGGCAAGGTCCTGGGCACCCAACTATAGATGACCCTGCTTGAGAAGAGGGACTGGACAAGATCAATTCTACAGGTCCCTACTAAGCTCAAGCAATCTGTGATTCTATGATTCAAAAACTTGCACCAAAAAAAAAAAAAAAGCTTTGTAGATCTTAACCTGCCTGAAGATAACTATTTCCTTGGCCAAAAATGTTCCTTGAAAAACTAAAACTTATGTGAGGAACAGCAAGATTGCTTGTCTGCCCATGAAGTCCAGAATGCAGAAGCATTTTCTTTTCAGAAAAGGATGGAAAACATCACCAAGATTAGGAGCTCTTTGCTCTTTCTTCCAGAAGCACAAGCTAGAATTATAGAGCCCTATTATTGAGAGAGATGTGCTTTTGCCATGCCAGTGTGTTAGAATATGCCTCTTCATGTGCTTTATAAACTAATTAATGGATATATAAATTCAATATGTCATTTATAGGCTTATCCACCTGTGTACACACAAGTGTTTCAGGATAGCTTGTCTCTGTATTTCTGTGTTCACACTGAATATCATGTAATCTATCTGCATGCTGAATATTGATCCAAACCAAGGCAGCTACGAATATCAAGAGAGTAGGGTCTCAGAGGAGAACAGAATGCTTTATAATTGAATAGAATAGATTATATCATTGAATAGAATAAATTATTTATTTCTATTTTAAACCCACGTGACCTAGAAAGAATATACTTGTTGAGCTCTCCTTATCTGGGTCTTTAAAAGTTCTCTGAAGAGTGAATGGATCTAGTTTTCAATTCTGAATAATTAATTCTTTTGTAATACCCATATGGCATCTTTATGAATTTTCTACTTTTTTTTTTTTTGTTGTTGGGAAATGCCCTTGTATTAAGGTTAAGGTCTTTTTGTAGCTGCAGATGCTCTTAAAATCTGCTGTCCAGAAGCTGCACTGAGATAAAGAGAAAGCGTCACGACACAGTTATTTTGGCAGCCTGATCAAAGCTGGAAGGCTGTATTTAGGCAGACAAGTGTATCAAAGGGATGCAGTTTGAAAAGGCTGAGTTAGCATTCCCAAAACTGTGTCCCTGTGATATGCTCTGCAGTGCTGCTGGCAGAGCACACAGCGCTAGGAAGTGTTGTGCATCCACCAGGACACAACTTGAACCGGACATAGTGAGAAATTATAATTCACTACAATCTCTTGCTGCTTTTATTAATTTCCCTCTAGCCATAACACATCTGTTCGTGGTAGGACTGATCCAATACCCATCCAACTACAGTTGAATTATTTCAGCAAGCAGTGGATTCAGTAAATACTATCCATGAGATGATCTAAAAAAAAATTACTTAAAACTGAGTCAAGAGAATGAGTCCAACCAGAACAACACAGGACCCTAAGTCCTCTAGCAGCTTCTCAAATGTACTTTCCTTCTTTTTTACCATGCTAATGGAAAGTCCTGTCCTATGAGGTACAGAGTATTTCTTAATTAGAGTTTTTCGTTTGCTTATTTATTTGTCTTTTCCAGTAGGGATAAAGAACATTCAGGGCTGTATTAGAGCAGTCAAATAGTCAGGACAAGAACTTGGATTATAACCTGTAGTTCATTATAAGTGAAGTATTCCATATAACTGTAAAATAACCTGTAGTTTATAATAAAATGAAGTATTCCATATAAGTGGAATCTTATATTTATTTTCACCTTACACAGAAATCAGTGAGTGAAGCACTGCAAATATCCACTGGCCACTTGCCTCTTCTAGTGTAATGGAGCAGCAGTGGAGAAGAGCTTGAGTGATTAGCTGGTGTTTTCCTTGCTCCTTACAAATTATTTAGTCAGCATTTCCTTCTGAGTCAGTGAGTTTGCCTTCTTAGTGCCACTACAAGCATAGAAGGAAAATGAGACTCTGGGGGTGAAATTGTAGAGGACTGGAGCAGTTTGGATGTTTTCTGTACTTTTTTTTTGTATTCCATAGAAGTGAGATTAGAGAAACTATTAAGACTCATGGCATGACAAATGTGGTATGCAGCTGTCTGATTTCCAGGTTTCTTTTTGTAGGTGTTTTTAGAACACATTGGTCTATAACAAACAGGATGTCCCGTCCCTGGAAGTGTTCAAGACCAGGCTGGATGGGTTTTTTGAGCAACCTGGTCTAGAGGAAGGTGTCCCTGCCCATGGCAGGGGATTGGAATTTTATGATGATCTTTAAAGTGCCTTCAAACCCAAACCTTTCAATGACTGTTTGTTTTTATAAATCAAACTGATACACTAGCCATAACTTCACTTGAATTTTCTGTAACATTCAGTGACACTGCTCAAATCAAAGCCCAGAGGGGCTTCTTTTTTATTTAGCTAGGAGATGACCACGTCTTTCCAACATAAATAAAACCGACCAAAATTCAAATACCTTCATAGCATTTGAATATCTTTTGTTCCCAACAAAGTTAAATAACAATTCCATTTGAAAAAATGCTGACAATTACTATTCTCATGTCCCTTCTTTACACCATTATTAGGAACATCTAGCTCTGCTTTGTCTACATAATATTTTGTATTTATAAACGGCAATATTTTTTTAAGCAAGAGAGTAAAATAGGAAATTAACCTTACAAGGTATGTTAAAAGCTCCCAGAATTGCACCCGATGATTGTTGATTCCATTTGGAGAGACACCAAGGGTGTGAGTTTCCATATGAATGGTTTCTTGTCTTTTCAAGCTCTAAATAGCTTAAGGCTCACTAATTATACTGGTGCTGGGGCTACCTTAACAACAGCAAGCATCAGAACACATTTTAGATGGTCAGCACAGAAGAACTGGGTCAGGGACCCCCAGGGATTTCATCAAAAGGTTAGCAAACCTAGCAGCACACCTTGAGCACCAATCACTGAGGCTAATGAGACCTCATTTAAATAGTTTTTCAGGGAATTAGAAAAGATCACCTTCTTTTGGGAAATGAAATCTTACTCTGATTCATCTAGCAGTAGGTCTTCTCTACTTCTTTTTTTTGTGGTTTTTTTTTTTTTTTTTACAAATATACTCCTCTATCCGTGCAAGGATATTACGTTAATAGGCATATGTAAAATACGCTGCCATTAGCACAATAAACTCTACTTTCCTGAGACAGAAATGGGAAAAAAAATTCTCTACAGCAGATGCATTTTCTTTAAAATGGAGTCTATTAATCTATCATATTAGCTACTAAATGAAAACAATAACACACCTCTTTTTCCTTTCCAAATCAATGAATTCCTTGATTAAGAGCATTCGGAAAATAATCTGAGAGAAGAATAAGTGTTTTAGCTATGATGTTAAGATTGTAACAATCTATGCATTTCATTGTCAAGGTTTTTAAGTGAAAGGATAAAATGCTATTTATGAACATATAAATATATATATAAGAAAAAACCATTAACTCGATTATTTTAATATAATTTTATAAATAAAATATGAAGATTTTGTTCATCTTCATTTTAAATGCCATAAACAGACCTACTACATAAATATTCTTTTAAATAGTTCCACTGAAGCTGATCCTTCAGTGTTTTAACATTGAAAGGTCTTTTAGCAAAACCTAAGGATGCAAAAAAATTAGGCCAGAATGCCTTCAATGCTTATATAACATGAGAATTATTTCCTAGGTGTGTTCTTTCTAATTTAAATTACCTGTGGGCAACACAAGTACCTCCTCTGGCAGAGAAACTAAATAGTTATATACATAATATTCAAATGAGAAGCCAAGAATAGTTCCACAGAAAAAAAACAGTAAGCAGTAGCTTTGTGTCATTCTGAAATTGTTTTTATTTTCAATGTGTCCTTTCATGTACAGGCAGGAATCATAAGGGACTTGAAACAATTAAATTTCCTTTAAAGAATGATTGCCTAAAGACAGCCTGGGAATATAATACTGAAATAGTAGAATTTAACTGTACTGCTACACTCTAACTACATTTCACAGCTTTATGTTCCCCAAAGGTGCCTGGTGTGTGTGTTGCATTCAGTCCATCTGTGATTGATAGATACAAGTTCCTCATGGCTACCAAACCAAGCATAATGCCTTTTTGTTACATGTTGTATGGTTCTCAGTGTGATAGGATGGAAAATTTTAATTCACTAAAGAGATTTTACTGTAATGCCTGATATATATCAAAAATCTCTTTCAAAAAACCCATTCAGGATATTCAGAATTTTATGTGGTGGCTCCATATCATTAATTTTCTTAAATGATCTCCCCAGAGGTTTTCATTGTGTTCAAGTGAGTGGAGTATTGAAGGGTTTGTATTATTAGCTGCCACTTATAAAGTAAGAATACAAGGATTTCTCACTAAAAGTCCTGGGGGTTTCTTTCTTTATCAAGCAGTTGAAAAAAATAGACTGCTGAACACAAGGATATAATTCTTTTTACATCTTTGGGAAATCATTATGATTTCTATGAAACGCCAGTAGATGAAGCATTATTTTGGCAAAAGTTATTATGTGGCATCCAAATCTCATTAAAGACCCCCTTTGGCATGGGTAAATTTAGCTAGATTGGGCCTGTTGATCTTTGCCAAGTGCTGTCTTGAATTATTCCATGCTAAAATGCTGCATGTGTGTTACTAAATGCCATGGTCCCATTTATCCTGATTATTCTAACCTATAGAGTTACAAATGAATTCACAATTGTTTATGGAGATGTGGTTCAGTTCCAAGTGGCCAGAAATTCAGGGGGTATTGCTTTTGATTACCAGTCCTTTACTCAGTACTGCTCAAAGGAAGGGTTAAGGACAAGGATTTACATGGATCCATGCCTGAAATTCCATGGATCTGACCTTTGCAATCTCCACGCCTCTTCCTCAAAGAAGGTGTGTGTATATATATATATATTCTATACCAAAAGTTATGTATAATATATATATTCTATTGCAAAACTAGCAGAAATAGATCTTACTGGATTTAAATCAATAGGGATTTTACCAAGGTAAGTGTGCAAATAGAACAGTAATTAGTTGTCTGACTGAAGGGGTGAACATCTCATTCACTCTGCAGCTGCCAGCTCTCTACTCCTTTAGCAGCCTCTGAGGGTAGTAGGAAGGAATGACCAGCAATCTCTTCAGCTGGTAAACTGTAACATTTTGTCTTAGAATAAATAAGGTTTCTCCTCTTAAAATACAGGCATAGGTTAGGAAAAAGAATAAAAATAAGGAAGGTAAATTAGAAAGACTTAGATAAATAACCTCTGTGCAAGGTAAACAAGATTTTAAAATAGTTAATTTTCACACATCTACTTTATGGCAAGACAGGTAACACATATTATTGGTCCAGAGCACTAATCAAATGAAGCTGTGGACTAAACCATGTAGAATTTCACAGATGACTGCATTCCAGAAACACATTTCCATTGATGAACAGTAAACATAAACAGAAATCAATGATGAAATGAATATTGTTCCTTTGTATGTCAGAGAATGAATGGATTTATATTAGGTTTGAGCATTGAAAGTGTTACAGTGGATGGAGAAATGCCTGGCTATTTATACTAAAAATATTCAATGTGAGTTTCATAGGTAATCACATAAAATGGTAGGAGAAATGCATGAAGTTTCCCAAGTAACCTTTGTTTAGAACTCAGAGAATAAAACATTTCCTGATGTAGCTGCTGTACATCAGACAGAATCAATAGAAACCAAGAATAAGCTTCTCAAGTGAAATAAACATCAGAAAACATCTGTCCTTACTGACTTCAACAAGCTGCTGGCAATCTAATGATGTTATAAGTTTTGTACAGTATCACATATAGCAAGGTTTACAGAAAGGAGCTTTACATTCTGTCTCTGGAATATTCCCTCTTGGGTTCTGGTTAAATAAGAATGATCTCCACAAGCAATGAATTACAAAGGTTCATAAGGAGGTTGTGTTTCACAATTTAATTCGATTTCCATTTCTTCTTGACTTTATGATCTGTATAATTCCAACTGAATAGGAAAGAGCCTCTTATATTCCTCCTTCTGAAGGAAAACCTCATTTTAAATGATGGTTGCAATTGTTGCACATTGGAGTAAATAGAATCTAAATGAAAGGAAAATATTTATTGAAGGTACATTGCATTTTGTTATATGACAGAGAGTTTGTTTGGAAAGAACAGTTAAGTAATGAAAATGGAATAAGTGCTTGAAATCATGATATACTGTATATCTCAAGACCTCCCTAGCACTGCTCTTCAGCCTTTTGTAGTAAATCTCTGCTGAAAAGCAAAGGAAGAGCATCAGGGGCTGCTTCTGTACAGAACATAAACCATAATAATCAGACATTTTTGATTCAATAAAATGGTTATGATGGCATGTTAAGTAGCAAAGAAAAAAGTGAATGTTGAGTTGCTTCAAAGGTAGAATAATACATAAAGATAATACAAATATTTTAGATTCAAGACCAAAAGCAGTCTTTACTTGTCTGTATTTTTACGTGAACAAAACTTCTGTGATTGCAGTCCTGCTTTTCACATTTGAATGTCAACTAAATTTGACAGAGGAGGGAGATCCTGCTTTTCTCTCCAGAAGGCAGGTCCCATTCTGTTTGGATTGCCTGAAAAAAGAACAGATCTGTACATGCAGGCTGCCTTCAAGCACAGACTGACTCTTGGCCAGCCAGCATCTCCAAAATGGTAAAAGGGAGGCACAGGAGGGAGCTGAGTGTTTTGATGTGCAAGGAACACTATGGGAGCACTGGTGAGAGTGCATTACACCATGCACAGAGTAGAAAGCACAACAAGAGCCAGCACCAAATTGTGGCAACAATGAATGCTGGGAGAAGAAGGTAAATTCTTAGGAAACCAGTCCTCATTGATCTGGCTGTTCAGGAAGCCATTCGTTCTCATGCCATGAGCCGTCGTGTATTATTCATGGTCAATAGCACTGGTCAATTACTGCATAATTTGAAAGAAAGCTGAAGTTATCATCATATTAAGAAAAATAATTTATCCATTCTCAGGTTTAGAGACTTTTTTTTTCCCCAGGAGCATTATATTACTCTGCTGTGAAGCAGGTAAACAGACAAAACATCAGGAATAATGTTTTCAGTATAGTGTTGTTTCTTACTGGAGAGTAAGCATGCTTAGCTAAAATATCTCCAGTGTCTAGAACAGCTTTGCCAGAGTGCAGCAGCAGTTACTCAGAAAGCTTTCTCCCTTTAAAGCACCAGAGAGTCAATTGTCCACCTGTGATTTTCTACAAGCACAGGGTCTGTCACACAGTTTCCTCCCTTCCTTGACATATTTACAAACCTTGGCAGGCCTACCAAAAATTTTTTGGCTTGTACCACTGGATTCTTGTAGCTGAAGGCAGAAAGGTGGTGATGGGATTGTCACTGTTACCCTTCTTGCCTCTTGAGGTCTCTGCCAAGTCCAGGAATACCACAAACCTCTCTGTGAACAGGTTTTTGAAATGCACTGACTCGAGAACTGAGTTAATGGCAGTGTGGAAAATCAAGGTGAAGCAGACACTTCACTTGTTGTAAGCAGGCATCGCTGCCCTGACATATTGCACACAACACACACGCTGTACCCACAACAGGAGCCATCTGTTGGGATGGCTTCGTGCCTGCACTCAGCCCATAAGATCTTTGTCCCTCCAGCATGGGTGCCAACAACAATAGACCTGCTCAGGGAACCAGTGCAGCCCTGTGAGTAACCTCTCACCACGTAGGAAACCCCTTCCCTCTGCTGGCGTTGAAGCATTGGTACCACATGCTTCTCTTCAGTTGTTAACAGCCTCTAATTAGCAGTAGTCATATTCTGAACCTCATTTGTCAAACTGTATCTTGGGTAAGCATTCAGCACACTCAGAAATAGAACTGTTGGAAATACTGTAAAATTGTCTTTTTAAGAGCATCATATTGCACTTGGCTGAAAGTAAGCTTTTGGGTCTTACTGTGATATAAATTGAACACGATATTCTTTTCCTGAGAGAGCCAATCTTTGAATATGAAGTCCAAAAACTGTGAAAAATAAATTAGTAATTAAAAAAAAAAGGTCAGTTTCAATTTTTTTTTGTTCTTTTGTCTGAAACTGAGCAAGAGCCAATAAAAGAAATAAGCCTGACAGCAGGACCCCAGCCTTCAAAGCTTCAGTTCCAGATAAAAGTCCAATGAAAAAAAAATCTGTTGCACAGTGACGAAGCTTCATCCCTTACACGAACACAGAAAATCCTATTATTGAGCACCCTTCTTCAAGTGGATGTGGAGAACTGCCAATTAACTACCTCTGCTAAGTGATAGACAACCTCCTTGATTGCCTTGAGAGCATGCCTGTCCTGATGAGCAGCAGCAATGCTGGATTTCTGTGCTAGGTTTGCTCTCAGAGCCCCTTTGAAGGTCCCAGCACCCCTCGTGCAGACGGGATCCTCATTTGGAGCCCCATTTGCATTTCAGCGCCTCCCCTCGCACCCCATACATCAGCGATGAGGGCTGGATGGGCAAGGTCAAAAAAGAGGCAGACAGTCTGCAACTCAGCTTAAGCAAAAGAGCTTGTTTTACACAAAGTACATGCAGGAAATTTTCTGTCTTTAAGTGCAGAGCTCAGTCGTGTTTCCTGCTCTGCAGTGTTCATTGGGGTTTTTTTTCATTTCTTTTTTTAATGGCCATGCTTGCATCCCACTTTTTCTCTATTGTAGTAAAGCTTATATTCTAAGGGGCTAAAATACTTAAAATTCTTCCCAAACTGTCGCTTCTAGGTATATATTTCTGGGTTTGA
>NW_005054691.1:208888-209738 GCF_000277835.1 Geospiza fortis | reverse complement strand
GTCCCTGTCCTCTCTGCCCACTGTCCCGGGCCATTCCCGCTGTCGCTGCTGCTGTCCCTGTCCGCTGTTCCTGTCCTTGCTCCTGTTCCTGACCCTGTCCTTGCTCCTGTCCCTGACCCTGTCCCTTGTTGTCCGTGTCCCCACGTGTCCCGTCCCTGCCCACACTCCCTGCCTGCTGTCCCTTGTCCCTGTTGTTCCCACTGCCCCTGCCTGTCTCTGTTGTGTCCCTGTCCCTGCTTGTCCCCTATCCCTGCCCTGTCCCTGTCCCTGCTCACTGCCCCTGCCTGCTGTCCCTTGTCCCTGCCTGTTCTCCTTCCCACTGCCCCTACCTGTCGCTGTTCCCGTTCCTGCTTGTTCCTTATCCCTGCCCCTGTCCCCACGTGTGCCCACCTCTGCCCTGTCTCTGTCCCTGCCCGCTGTCCCCGCTCCTGTCCCTATCCCTGCTTGTTCTCTATCCCTGTCTCTGTCCCTGCCCACTGTTCCCTCCCGTTGTCCCGGTCCCTGTCCATCCCTGTCCCTGCCCGCTGTCCCTGGTTTTCCCCTATCCCTGTCCCTGTCCCCACGTATCCCCATCCCTGCTCTGCCTCTGTCCCTGTCCCTGCCCACTGTCCCCACCTGTTGTCCCGGTCCCTGTTCATCCCTATCCCTGCCTGCTGTCCCTGTCCCTGTCTCTTGTCCTTCCCACTGACCCTTCCTGTCTCTGCCCCTGTCCCTGCTCCTGTCGCTGCTCCTGTCCCTATCGCTGCTTATTCCCTATCCCTGTCTCTGTCCCCACCTGTTGTCCCGGTCCCTGTCCCCGCCCGCTCTCCCCGCCCGCTGTCCCCGCGCGTGTCCCCGCGCAGGTGGAGGT
>NW_005054691.1:207579-207963 GCF_000277835.1 Geospiza fortis | reverse complement strand
GCCATCCCCGCGCTCCTCCCCGGGATGCTCAAGACTCCCCTGGATTATTCCCCCCACGCTGAGAGTCCTCACGTGCACCCCCTGCCCCCCATCCTCTGTGCTTGGGGGTCCCCAGCCCCCCCTGGCCCACATGCTGCTCCTCGAGGCTCCCTGGTTCCCAATCCCGTGTTCTGGGGGTCCCCAAACCCCCATACCCTACACGCTGCCCCTTGGGGCTCCCTGCTTCCCCATCCCATGTTCTGGGGGTCCTCATCTGTGCCCCCTGCCCCCCATCCCTGGGCAGGCCCTGATCCCTGCGGGATGCCCATGTCCTGACCCGCCTGGGCTGGGGTCTCCCATCACGTCCCTGTCCCCCTCCATGTCCATGACACATCTCCATGTCCC
>NW_005054691.1:205698-206289 GCF_000277835.1 Geospiza fortis | reverse complement strand
GGTATCTGGGGGGCAGGGTTGGGGTCCAAGGGCATCAGGAGGGGTGAGGTGAGGGGTTAAGGGGCATTTGGGGGACAGGGTTGGTGTCCAAGGGGTGGGATAAGGGGTCAGGGGGCATTTGGAGGAAAGAGAGGGGGGTCTAAGGGCATCAGAAGGGGTGAGATGAGGGGTCAGGGGACATTTGAGGAACAGGGTTGGGGTCCAGGAGCATCAGGAGGAGTGGGATGAGGGGTCAGAGGGCATTTGGGCTGGAGAGCTGGGGGGAAAGAGCAGCAGGGCACGGGGTAGGGGTCGGGTAGATGACAGGGGTTGGGGCCCAAGGGTATCAGGAGGGGTGGGGTGAAGGGTCAGGGGGCAGGGTTGGGGTCCAGGAGCATCAGGAGGAGAGGGACGAGGGGTCAGGGGGATTTTGGGGAACAGACTGGGGGCTCCAAGAGCAGCAGTGTATTGGGTTGGGGGCGTTTGAGAGAAAGACTGAGGGCATCGGGAGGGGTGGGATGAGAGGTCAGAGGGCACTTGGGGCACAGGACTGAGCTCAAAGCCCACCACGGGGACGGGACACCGGGGCGGCTCCCTCCCCCGACCCCCCTC
>NW_005054691.1:199498-204955 GCF_000277835.1 Geospiza fortis | reverse complement strand
CTGGATCCCGACGGCGTTTTCCGGGACTGCTACGGCCGCTCCCGCACGGCCGAGGAGGTGGCGCGCAGCGTCAGGGGACACATGGACGCCTACGAGCCGCTGGCCCCCGCGGGGGGGCAATAAACGGCCGGGACACCCCCAAGAGTGGGGTCTGTCGTGGTTTGGGGTCTGGGGGAGGGACAGCTGGCAGCCCCCAGTGTCCCTCAGGTGTGCTCTGTGGGAGAGAGAGCCCACAGCCTCTGAGGGCTGTCACATGGCAGAGCGGGGACAGCTGACAGCCCCCAGCTGTGTCCCGTGGCGGGGACAGAGCCCTGACAGCCTGCAGGGGTGGCACATGGAGGACAACTGACACTGCTGTCCCCCAGGTGTGTCCTGTGGGAGGGACAGAGCCCACACCCTGCAGGGGTGGCACATGGCAAGAAGGGCATGTCTGACAACCCCCAGTGTCCCCCAGGTGTGTCCCATCAGGGGGACAGCCCTGACAGAGCCCACACCCTGCAGGGGTGTCATATAGAGGGGGACATCTGACATCTCCAGTGTCCCCCAGGTGTGTCCTGTGGGAGGGACAGAGCCCACACCCTGCAGGGGTGTCATATAGAGGGGGACATCTGACATCTCCAGTGTCCCCCAGGTGTGTCCCATGGGAAGGACAGAGCCCACACCCTCTGAGGGCTGTCAAATGGTGGGGTAGGGACAGCTGACAGCCCCCAATGCCCCACAGGTGTGTCCTGTGGGAGGGACAGAGCCCACACCCGCTGAGGGCTGTCACATGGCAGACAGGGGACAGCTGACAGCCCCCAGTGTCCCCAGGAACGGTCTGGGGGGAGGGAAGTTTAGAGCGGGCAGGTGGAGGGAGAGGGGGAGAATGTGGGTGGAGGGACCCCCAGCAGACCCCACTGCCCCCCAGCAGTGTCACATGGCAGGGAGGGACCCCTGCAGCCCCCCAGGAGCGTCCCGTGGGGCAGGGGGCTCTGCAGAGGTGAGTGAAGTGACCCCTCCCCAAAGGGAGATGAAAGGTATGTGGGCAGAGGGACCCCCAGGCCCCTCCCCACAATCCCTGTGCCCCCAAATCCCATGCCACCCCCCAGCAGCCCCTGGGGAAGAGGCCTCTCCTTAGCAAAGTGGGGGGGTTTATTGGGGGCCGGGGTCTCTCTGGGAGGGCAGCTGGAAGTGCTGGAACCTCTTGCGCCGGGCTAGGCGTGGACATTGAAGGGGACACGGCTCTCCTGGGGGACAGCAAGGGACAGGGAGTGTCACCGGTCAGTGCCAGCCCATAGGCGTGGACATTGAAGGGGACACGGCTCTCCTGGGGGACAGCAAGGGACAGGGAGTGTCACCGGTCAGTGCCAGCCCATAGGCGTGGACATTGAAGGGGACACGGCTCTCCTGGGGGACAGCAAGGGACAGGGAGTGTCACCGGTCAGTGCCAGCCCATAGGCGTGGACATTGAAGGGGACACGGCTCTCCTGGGGGACAGCAAGGGGCCGGGAGTGGCACCGGGATAGGCGTGGACATTGAAGGGGACACGGCTCTCCTGGGGGACAGCAAGGGACAGGGAGTGTCACCGGTCAGTGCCAGCCCATAGGCGTGGACATTGAAGGGGACATGGCTCTCCTGGGGGACAGCAAGGGGACAGTGAGGGTCAGGGAGTGTCACTGGTCAGTGCCAGCCCATAGGCAGGGACATTAAACTGGACACGGCTCTCCTAAGGGACAATCAAGGTAAGGGAGAGCCACCAGCCAGTGCCAGCCCCTATCCATGGACATTGAATGGGACACAGGTCTCCTGGGGGACAGCAAGGTGACAAGGAGTGCCAGTGGTCACTGCCAGCCCCTATCCATGGACATGGAACGGGGCACAGAACTTCTGCAGGTATGAGGGGACAGGGGTGGAGAGAGAGGTGCAGGGGGTGCTCAGGGGTGGGCAGGGGGCTGCCAGCCCCCTGCCCAGCCCAGGCAGTGCCCCCCAGGTCCCAGCCCAGCCCGGGTCCGTGCCTGCTCCTGCAGCAGCGGCTCCATGCGCTCCTCCCACTGCCGGATGCGCTGCGACAGCTCCGTCTCCTGAGCAAACTTCTGGGAGCTGGCCATGAACAGCTCCTGGGGACAGGGACAGCAATGGGGACACCCCCGTGCTCCTGGGGACACCCCCCAAGCCTCCTGGGGACACCTAGACCCTCAGGAGTCACGCCCAGGTCCCCACACCAGCACCTACCACGTTCCTGCGCACCAGCTCCTCGTAGCCAGGTTCAGGGGGGTCTGTGGGAAAAGGGGGTCACCAGAGTGGGGGACAGCACCCCATGGGAGGGACAGGGGACTCTCAGGGACAGACAGGCTGCGGAACTGGGGAGGGAAGGGTCAGCAGCTCACCCAGGTTTCCTTCCTCCAGCTCCTCTGGCGCCTCAGGCTCTATGTCCTCGTGCTCCACAAAATCATCATCATCCCCGTCTGCCAGAATGGGGACACTACTCAGTGTCCTCTGAGACCCTCTCAGTGCCCCTTAAGACCCCCCAACCTTCTGGGACCCCCCCAGACCCCCAGGAAAGAAAGAAAGGCTCCCCAGGCTGGGGGATTTGGGGTTTTGGGTTCCAGCACCTGCCCCTTCCTCACTGTCGACGCCGCGCTCCTGCTCCAGAGCTGGCTCCAGCTCCCTCAGCAGCTCCTGGGGGGAGGAACAGCCCTGAGCCCCCCCTGAGCACCCCCAGAGCATGGCAAGGGGGTGCTGGAGCCCCGCTGGCTCCCCAGTTTAGCCCGCACCCCACTCACCCCCTGTCTCTGGAGCTTCCTGTGCGCCGCCAGCCGCTCCTTGAACTGCCGCCAGTACAGCACCTCCAGGTCTGCAGGGATTGGGAGCAGGGATTTGGGATGGCCCCTCTGTGCCCCCCCAAAGCAGAACCCCCCCAGGCATCCCAGGCCCCTCCCCTTTGCAGGAGCTGGTGTCCATTCCCCCAGTTTTGGGGTGTCCTTCCCCTCCATGCCCTCCCCACTGCAGGATCCAGTCCCTGGTATCCATTCCCCCCACTTTTGGGGTGTCCTTCCCCCCCATGCCCTCCCCACTGCAGGATCCAGTCCCTGGTATCCATTCCCCCCACTTTTGGGGTGTCCTTCCCCCCCATGCCCTCCCCACTGCAGGATCCAGTCCCTGGTGTCCCCCAGGACAGGGAATGTGTCCCTGCCCATGTCCCCTCACCTACAAAGGTGGGGCCCTTTCTCCTGCTTCTCCGGCCCTCCGTGACATTGTTGTCTGTGGGGAGCAGATCAGGAATAATCATTGGATGGAAATTCCATGGATTTATCGAAGTTGGAAAAGCCCTCTGAGCCCATCAAGTCCCCCCCAGAACTGCCAAGGCCACCCCTGGCCATGTCCCCAAGTGCCACATGCACAGGGCTGTTAAATCCTCCTGTTACAGATTTTTAAATCCTTCTGGATCTCAATCGCACAGGAATCACTCACAGGCTGCAGAGAACCATCTCGTGAAATCCTGGAGCTTCCTTGGGCCCCTCCTCTTCCTCTTGCCTCCAACCACATCATCCAGGCCGTGTGGCACCAGGAAGGGCCTCCCTGCAGGTGACACGGGTGACACTGGGTGTGCGGCCACCGCCAGGGGCTGGGAAGGGGCCCCTCTGGATGTCCTGGGGCTGGAATGACCCAGCGTGGGGACAGGGACACTTGAGGACGTCCAGTGTGGCTGGGAGTGATCCACTGGGGGGCTGGGAAGGACCTGCCATGGGGATAGGGACGTGGGGCTGGGAATGACCCCCTGTGGGACTGGGAATGACCTTCCATGAGCTGGGAATGTTCCCCTGTGGGAGCAGGAGTACCCCACTGTGGGACTGGGGACACTGAGGGACACACAGCCACGAATGACCCTCCCATGGGATGGGAAGGAACCACCATGGAGCTGGGAATACTGAGGGATGTGGGGCTGGGAAGGACCTGCCATGGGGATGGGGACGTGGGGCTGGGAATGACCTGCCATGAGCTGGGAATGCTCCCCTGTGGGAGCAGGAGTACCCCACTGTGGGACTGGGGACACTGAGGAAGGAATGACCCTCCCATGGGACTGGGAAGGAGCCACCATGGAGCTGGGAATACTGAGGGATATGGGGCTGGGAATGACCTGCTGTGGGGCTGGGGACACTGAGGGACACGTGGCCAGGGATGACCCACCTCGGGCTGTGTTGTCCCTGCTCCCCCAGAGCTGCCCAGTTTCCCCAAAAATACCTTTCCTGAAGGGCTTCTCCTCGGAGTCTCCGAAGGGGTCGAGGCTCTGCCATGGATTGGGCTCCTCCTGGCACAGGGGTGAGGATGGGCAGGGGCTCTGGGGCATCCCAGGGGTCCCATTCTGCCCGGATTTGGGATTTCCCTGGCTCCAGGCCCCCCCTTACCTTGCTGAGGGCTTTGGGGTCCTGGCTGGGGGGTCTCTCCCGCAGGATGTACCCCCGGGTCCGGGGCGTGCTCTGGGGGACACGGAGAGGGACAGTGAGGGACTGGGGGACAGGGGTGGGCTGGGGGGGACCCAGGGGCCTGGGGAGGGAGTGAGGGGCTCCAGGAAAGGAACAAGGGGATCCAGGGAAGGAACACAAGGCTCTGGGGCTCCGGGGAAGGAGCGGTGAGCTCTGGGGAAGGAATGAGAGGCTGTGGGGCTCCAGGGATCCAGGGAAGGAGTGAGGGGATCCAGGGAAGGAGCACAGGCAGCCCCCCAAGCCCCTGCCCCACACAGACCCTCTGAGCCACGATGTGTTCGTTAGGGACCGGGGTCACTTCCATGTCATCCCCCAGGGGGGCCCCAGGAACGTTGTCATCATCAGGTCCTGCATCATCTGGAGGGGTGGGAATGGGCAGAGGCTGGAGAAGCTTCCAGGACCCGCCCTTCCCACCCTGTCTGCCAAGGAATCCCCCCAGGTGCTCCTCCTGCCAGGGCAGGGGCAGCAGAGGGCAGGAGCAGGGAATGCTGCAGTTGGTTGGGTTGGAAAATCCCTCAGAGCCCAAATCCAACCGTTCCCAGCACTGCCAGGGTCACCACTGCCCATGTCCCCAAGTGCCACATCCACAGGGATGCAAAACCCCTCCAGGGATGGGGAGCCCACCCCTGTGCCAGGGCTGCACAGCCCTTTCCAGGAGGAAATTCCCCAAAATCCAGCCTGAGGCCGTTCCCTGTCCTCCTGTCCCTGTTGCCTGGGAGCAGAGCCCAGTCCTGACCGTCCCCTCCTGGCAGGGATGAATCCAGCCCTCACCCTGCTCTGCAGCCTCCTGGATGGACAGAGGGAGCCCAGGCCACCCTGGCAGGTGCCACCCCTCACCTGTCTCCTCGCAGAAGCTCAGTGCCCGCACCAGGGCCGTGCCAGCGCTTGGACACTCCGCGGGGCTGGATCCGGGAGCCGCTGCTGGGGACGGTGACAGTGAGTCCTGGCAGTGACAGCGACAGTGCCAGGGCCACCCCAGAGCCCCCTGTACCTG
>NW_005054691.1:197599-199476 GCF_000277835.1 Geospiza fortis | reverse complement strand
CGTGCGGAACTCCCTGCGGCTGGCCAGCCCCTCGCCGCGCCGGCTGCGGGGACACGGCAGCACGCTGTCCCCAGCGTCCCCTGGGCCGGCCCAGCGGCACGGGACTGGCCCAAATGGCCACACACATCCCGGGATCTTCCTGCTCCTCCACAGATCCCAGCGGGAATTGTGTGTTTGTGCTGAGGGACCCCGGCTGGAGCAGGGGAGGGGACACGGGACAATGGCACCCAGGGACTGGAGAGGGGAGGGGACACGGGACAATGGCACCCAGGGATCCTGACTGGAGCAGGGGAGGGGACACGGGACAATGCCACCCAGGGATCCCGACTGGACCAGGGGAGGGGACATAGGACAATCCCACCAGGGGAGGGGACACGAGACAATGCCACCAGGGAAGGGGACACAAGACAATCCCAGGAGTGGCACCTCAGGAGGGGGTTTTCCTTCTTCTCCCCCTCTTCCGGGGGCACCAGGGACATCGGGGTCAGAGGAATGATGTTCACGGCCTGGGAAGGGATGGGGAGGTGGCAGAGAGCCCGAGAAAGGTGTCATTGTCCCCAAGGCCACCACCCCGGCTGGATGGCCCCAAGATTCACCTGGGAAAATGGTGCCATGGAGGGGAGGAAAGGAGGGAGAAAGGGAGGGATAAAAAGAGGGATAAAAGGAAGAAAAGAAGGTAAAAGGAGGGGGAAAGGAAGGAAGAAAAGGAGAGGGAAGAGAGGGATAAAAGGAAGAAAAGGAGGAAAAAGGATAGAGAAAAGGGAGGGATAAAAACAGGGATAAAAGGGAGAAAAGGAGGGATAAAAAGAGGGAATATAGGAAAAAAAATGAGAAAAGGAGGAAGGAGGGATAAACAGAAGAGTAAATCAAGGGAAAGGAGAAATAAAAGGAGGCATAAAATGCAACTGGTTTCTCTTACGGCAGGCTGCTGATCCCTCCTCATGTCCACGCTGGCCTGGCTGGTTTCTGGGATGTCATCCAGGGACAGGAACTGCAGGAAAGCCCCCCCAGTGTCACCCCAGCTGGCAGGGACACCGAGGGCCCCCCTGGAGCAGGACAGGGAGCTCGGAGCCCGCCTCACCTCCTCCTCCTTCTCCGTGAAGGTGGCGTCGGCATCGCGGCCGTCGGGGCCCAGGGAAGTGGGCAGCCTCTCCCTCCTAGGGAAAAACGGGCTCAGGATCCATGGAATGGTGGCAAAGGGTCCCTCCAGCCCTGCTGTGGCCCCTCCAGGTGGGAAAATCCCAAAAAACAATGGGGTTTTCCCTCTCGTTCATGTCAGCGTTAAAGCCCAGAGGAGCTGGCAGCACATTCCGAAGGGATTTTCCTTTTGGAAAAGGCTCCCTCAGGCCCCGTTGGACTCCTGAATCCCCATGAGCCAGAAGGAGAGCCAGCCCTGGTTCTGTGTGTTATGCCTGTGATGGCATTCCTAAGGCTGGGATGCACCTCCCAGGGCAGGGATGGGAGTGGGGATGGCCCAGGATCAGGGCAGGGATTCTGCAGGACAAATTTCCCCCCTGGGAAGGGAAAATCCCACTCACTTTTTCTTGGAGATGCAGTCCAGTGTCTGGCAGACCAGCATGTACAGGTGTTCCACCTGGAAAACAGCACCTGGAGCTGGAACAGGGGAAGCAGCTCCTGGGAAAGCCCCTCCACCCAAGGGACTCCCCCCTCCCATTATGGGGGTTTGGTGTTCTTTTCCCTTTTTTCAGCCATTCCACGGCCAGACTGGGGGAAATCCCTGGAATTTGGAGAAGCCTGGGACAGTGGAAGGTGTCCCTGCCCACGGTGGCACTGGATGGGCTTTGGGATCCCCTCCCACCCAAACCATTCCAGGGCTTTGTGGTCAAAAAGCTCCAATATCCCACGATTTTGGGACA
>NW_005054691.1:194786-197547 GCF_000277835.1 Geospiza fortis | reverse complement strand
TGGTGCCAGCACCTACAAAGGGATCAAATTTCTGAAGGATGAGCTGAAATGAATGATGTGAAGCCAGGGGGGAATTCTGGGGTGACCCCAGGGACTCGGGGTGGCTCAGGATGATGGGATGGGATTGGGATGGGATGGGATTGGGATGGGATGGCATGGCATGGCATGGGATGGCATGGGGGCAGCTGTGAGCTCACCTTCCTGCTGTAGATGCAGGCAGAGCCCTGGATGAGCAGCGCTGCCTGCATGAAGTTCATGGTGGTTTTGCCGTTGTTGAAGGAAATGCAGATCTGGTCCAGCTGGGAGGGGCAGGGCAGGGTTTGGGTTTAGCTTTTACAGAGGTGTTTGAAAAGGTTTCATTCTGTTATCAGTCTCAATGAAGGGTGAGACACAAGAGATGTAAAACTCAGCACTGTTCTACTAAAAGCTAACTTATTTTCTGGCTACAATACCTTGTAAATATTTTTCACCCTATTAGCTTCTGCCACACAATATTGCTGTTAATTCTAACACTGATCACTTACAATTAATTATGTTAATTCTAATATTGCTGTTAATTCTAACACTACTCGCTTTAATTATGTTAATTCTGATACTGCTGTTAATTCTAACACTAATCACTTCTATTTCCACTCCATGTGGTCTTGTTACTGTGCATCTTTCCCAGTTTGAATTCTCTAAAATTAAGTTTTTGGTTAAAATTTGATTAAATTAAAATTTTAATTCTCCAGAATTCTTTTGCAAGGCCATATTTTGAAACTTGTTTCTAGTTCAATCTCTCTCCCAACAATGTCATTTATATTTTATGGCTTTAAGTCAGCACACACTATTTCAGTGTTTGCATGCAGATGTATAAATCTGTGAGAGTTTTCTGTGAGGTTTTGGGAATTCTTTATAAATCTGTTCCTCACAGGCAGGGAGGAGAGGCTGAGCCTGGAGTGCCACAGGGATGAGGGGAGGTGGCAGAGAGCCTGGGAAAGGTGTCATTGTCCCCAAGGCCACCACCCTGGCTGGATGGCCCTGGGAGTCACCTGGGAAAACGGGGCATGGAGGGGAGGAAAGAAGGAAAAGGAGAGATAAAAATAGGAAGAAAAGCAGGGATAAAAGGAGGAAAAAGAAGGGGAAAAGAGAGGGATGAAATGAAGAAAAGGAGGACAAAGAGAGAAAAGGAGGAATAAAAAGAGGGCAAAAAAGACGGGGAAAGAGAGGGAGAAAAGGAGGAAAAGGGAGAAAAGGAGGGAGAAAAAGAGGGATAAAAAGAGGGGGAAAGAGGAAGAAAAGGACAGATAAAAAGAGAGAGAAAAGAAGGAGAGGAATAAAATGAAGAAAAGGAAGAAAAAATGAGAGAAGAGGAACGATAAAAATAGGCAGAAAAGGAGAAGAAAAGAGAGGGATAAAAGAAAGAAAAGAAGGAAAAAAGAGAGAGAAAAGGAGGGATGAAAATAAGGGAGAAAAGGAGGTGGAAAGAGAGGAATAAGAGGAAGAAGATGAAGAAAAAGGAAAAAGAAAAGGAGGGGCAGGGGACACGAGGGGCTCTGGGTGAGCCCGTTACCTCCTCCAGGTACTCCCCGAGCTGGGCAGCCACGTCCACCTCCCAGTTCTTGGTGAGGTCCCGGATGGGCTGCAGCAGGTGCTGGAAGCGGGAATCCACCTCTTCCATGCTGGGATCCCCCTGCAGACACCCCAAAAGCGGCCTGGGAGCTCCCAGCGCTGCAGGAGGGTCCCTCAGGGAGTCAGTGTCCTGGGCTGCAGGCAGGGGACAGCGCCAGGGGAAGCTCTGCAGGAATCACAGCTCGGCTGGGTGGGAACGGGGACACAGCTCAGGCAATGGGGAATTGCTTGGGCTGCAAAACCCCCACCCCAATCCCGACACTCAGATCCCAAACCCACTGCCAAGCCTGGTCCTGATCCTGATCCTGATCCTGACCCCAACCCCAATCCTGACCCCAGTCCCAGTCCTGGTCCTGATTCTCGCTCTGACCGTGACCCCAATCCTGACCTGATCCTGACCCTGATCGTGATCCCAACCCCAATCCTGACCCTGGTCCTGATTCTCGCTCTGACCGTGACCCCAGTCCTGACCTGATCCTGACCCTAACTTCAATCCCAACCCTGATCCTGACCTCAAACTCGACCCCAATCTGGAGCCCAGTCCCCACCCTGATTCTCACCCCAATCCCATCCCCTATCCCAACCCTCACCTGACCCTGACCCCAATTCCCATCCTTAACTCTGCCCCGTCCTGAGCCCAGCCTCAGTCCCGATCCCAACCCCAACGTCAATTCCGACCTTGATCCCGACCCTGATCCCCATGCAGACCCCAATTCCCATGCCAATCCCTACCCCAACTGCGCTCTCAACCTCGATCCTGACCGTGATCCCAATGCCAACCCCGATCCCCATCCCGACCTCAATCTCCATCATGATCCCGACCTGATCCCGGTCCCCATCCAAACCTCGATCCCGACTGTGATTCTGATTCTGATCCTGATCCCATCCCAGTCCCCATTCAAACCTCAATCCCGACCTGATCCCGGTCCCCATTCAAACCTCAGTCCCGACCTGATCCCGGTCCCCATTCAAACCTCAATCCCGACCGTGATTCCAATCCCGATCCCTATGCCAGTCTCGATCCCGACCTGATCCCTGTCCCCATCCAAACCCCGATCCGGATCGTGATCCTGGTCCCGATCCCCATCCAAACCCCGATCCCAGTCCCGGCCCCGGTTCCCCATCCAAACCCCGATCCCCATCCCGGTCC
>NW_005054691.1:193360-193797 GCF_000277835.1 Geospiza fortis | reverse complement strand
GGCCGGGTCGCACTCCCGGTGCCTCGGGTCTGGCCCGGCAGCAGCCCCGGCTCCTCGGCGGGGTTCCGGCTGGGCTGCCGGGTTTTTCCTGGGAATGCCACATTTTTCCCGGGCATGGCAGGTTTTTTCCCCCAGGAATACCGGGTTTATGCCGGTTTTTTTTCCCCCGGGAATGCAGGGTTTATGCCGGGTTGTTTTCCCCGGGAAAACAGGGATTTTCCCCCGGGAATGCCAGTTTTGTTTTTTTTCTCGGGAATGCCAGGATTTTTCCCGGGGATGCCGGGTTGTTTTCCCCGGGAATGGTGGGTTTGTGCTGGGTTTTCTCCCTGGAGTGCTGGATTTATGACAGGTTTTCTCCCGGGAATGGCGGGTTTATGGCAGGGTTTTTGCCGGGAATGCCAGGGTTCTCAGAGGAATGGCAGGGTTTCGGGAATGTG
>NW_005054691.1:192649-193132 GCF_000277835.1 Geospiza fortis | reverse complement strand
TGGACACGGAGCAGGGCATGGAGCTGCTCTGCCTGCTGGGAATGCTGGCGGCGCTCGGGGCGCTGCTCTGCGACTCCATGCGGGACTGCCTGGTGTTCGCCCTGCTCCGCGTGTTCTACCTGTCGCTGTACCAGGTGCGGGGACAGCAGGGGACAGCGGGGACAGTGCGGGGGTGGCTCGTCCTGGCAGCTCCTGGGGTGCTGGGGGAGGCACAGTGATGGAATCACGGAATGATGGGGTGGGAAGGGACCTTAAACCCCATCCCATTCCAGCCCCCACAGGCAGGGACACCTCCTGATGTCCTGGGGTGCTCCAAGGCCATCCAGCTTGGCCTGGAGCTGCAGAGGGACAAGGGATGGAGGGACAGCACCCAGGGAATGGCTCCCACTGCCAGAGGGCAGGCATGGATGGCATCTTGGCAATGAGGAATTCCTGGCTGGGCTGGGATTGCCAGAGCAGCTGGGGCTGCCCCTGCATCCCTGG
>NW_005054691.1:186394-190967 GCF_000277835.1 Geospiza fortis | reverse complement strand
AGGTGAGGGGTCCAGCTTTGAGGGCTCAGGTGTTGGTGAGGGATGCAGGTTTGGGGGTTCAGGTGTTTGGGAGGGGTGCAGCTTTGGGGGTTCAGGTGTTGGTGAGGGATGCAGGTTTGGGGGTTCAGGTGTTGGTGAGGGGTGCAGCTTTGGGGGTTCAGGTGTTTGGGAACGCTCACAGGTAAGGGGTGCAGCTTTGGGGGTTCAGGTATTGGGGGGCTCACAGGTTTGGGGATTCAGCTGTTGGGGGCTCACAGGTAAGGGGTGCAGGTTTGGGGGGTCAGGTATGGGGGGCTCATAGGTCAGGGGTGCAGGTTTGGGGTTTCAGCTGTTGGGGGGCTCACAGGTCGGGGTGCAGTTTTTGGGGGCTCAGGTGTTGGTGAGGGTGTGAAGCTTTGGGGGTTCGGGCACTAGCCTGGAATTCCAGTGAATTATTGGGAAGTAGATTATGGAAAGGCCTCCCCCATGCCCCCCCAGTTCTCAGGTGCTGTTTAATTTGGATTTTCTGCAAGGAAGTTTTTCTCTGTTTAGTACTGATTCTATTTTGTGGTAGGGAAAATCTGCATTAGCCTGGAATTCCAGGGAATTGTTGGGAAGCAGGTTATGGAAAGCCCCCCCAAAGCCCCTGTGTGCCCTAGCCCCGAGGTACCCCTTCATTCTGAATTCCAGTTCTAGAATTCCCAGCATTGCTTGTACTCTGCAATGGGGAAAACTGATATTAACCCCAAATCAGGTTCAATTTTCGGGAAGTAGATTATGGGAAGCTCCCCCAAAGCCCCCTGTATCCCCCAACCCCGACGTACCCCTTAGTTTGGAAACATTTTTGCCCCAGGAAGCTTTTCTCTGATTAACACTGGAAAAACTGGCATTAACCCAAATTTAGGTTCAATTTTTAATAAACAGATTGTGGAAAGCACCCCCTGTGTCGCTCAATCCTGCTGTACCCCTTAATTTGGAAACATTTTTACACCAGGAAGCTTTAGCATTGCTAATACTCTGCAGTGGGGAAAATCAGCATTTACCCAGAATTGGGGTGGATTTTTAGGAAGCAGATTGTGGAAAGCCCCCCCAGACCACCCTGTATCCCCCAGCCCCAAAGAACCCCTTAATTTGGAATCTATTTTGCACCAGGAACCTTTTCCCTGGTTAGCACTGGAAAAACTGGCATTAACCCAAATTTAGGTTCAATTTTTAATAAGCAGATTGTGGAAAGCACCCCCTGTGTCGCTCAATCCTGCTGTACCCCTTAATTTGGAATCTATTTTGCACCAGGAACCTTTTCCCTGGTTAGCCCAGGTTGTACTCTGTGATGGGAAAAGCCAGGATTACCCAGGATTGGGGTGAATTTTTGGGAAGTAGATTATGGAAAGCACCCTCTGTGTCCCCCAACCCTGAGGTACCCCTTAGTTTGGAATCATTTTTACCCCGGGAACCTTTTCCCTGGTTAGCACTGGAAAAACTGGTGTTAACCCTGAATTCGACTCAATTTTTGGGCAGTAAATTATGGAAAGCCCCCCTGTATCCCCCATCCCCAAAGAACCCCTTAATTTGGAATCATTTTTACCCCAGGAAGCTTTTCCCTGGTTAGCCCAGGTTGTAGGTTCAATGTTGGGTAATTACTGCTGTACTCACTTTTTGTTAATTTAGGATTTTATTAATTTTGGGATTTTTGGGATGGTGTGCTAATGAGTGTGGTGGATTTAATGTTGGGTAATTATTGGTGTACTCGCTTTTAGTTGATTTGGGATTTTACTAATTTTGGGGTCTTTTGGGTGATGTGCTAGCGAGTGTGGTGGGGGTTTAGTGTTGGTTATTTATTAGTGTGCTCACTTTTTGTTGATTTCAGATTTTATTAAGGTTTTTTGGGGGGTGTGCTAAGTGAGCATGGTGGGTTTAATGTTCGTTAATTACTGGTGTACTCAGTTTTTGTTGTTTTGAGATTTTATTAATTTTGGAATTTTTTGGGTGGTGTGCTAATAATCACTGTGGAGGGTTTAGTGTTGGTTAACTACTGGTGTATTTACTTTTTGTAATTCAGGATTTTATTAATTTTGGGATTTTTGGGATGGTGTGCTAATGAGTGTGGTGGGTTTACTGTTCGTTTATTACTGTTGTGTATTCACTTATTGTTAATTTGGGATTTATTAATTTGGGGTTTTTTTGAGTGGTGTGCTAGTGGTTGTGGTGGGTTTAATGTTGGGTAATTACGGCTGTACTCAGTTTTTGTTAATTCAGGATTTTGTTAACTTTGCGATATTTTTGGGTGATGTGCTAATAATCACTGTGGAGGGTTTAGTGTTGGTTAATTACTGATGTATTCACTTTTTGTTAATTTGATATTTTATGAATTTGGGGATTTTTTGGGTGGCATATTAATGAGTGTGGTGGGTTTAGTGTTCGTTATTACTGTGCTCACTTTTTGTTGATTTCAGATTTTATTAATTTCGGGATTTGTTTGGGTGGTGTGCTAATGAGTGTAGTGGGTTCAATGTTGGGTAATTACTGCTGTACTCACTTTTTGTTAATTTAGGATTTTATTAATTTTGGGATTTTTGGGATGGTGTGCTAATGAGTGTGGTGGATTTAATGTTGGGTAATTATTGGTGTACTCGCTTTTAGTTGATTTGGGATTTTACTAATTTTGGGGTCTTTTGGGTGATGTGCTAGCGAGTGTGGTGGGGGTTTAGTGTTGGTTATTTATTAGTGTGCTCACTTTTTGTTGATTTCAGATTTTATTAAGGTTTTTTGGGGGGTGTGCTAAGTGAGCATGGTGGGTTTAATGTTCGTTAATTACTGGTGTACTCAGTTTTTGTTGTTTTGAGATTTTATTAATTTTGGAATTTTTTGGGTGGTGTGCTAATAATCACTGTGGAGGGTTTAGTGTTGGTTAACTACTGGTGTATTTACTTTTTGTAATTCAGGATTTTATTAATTTTGGGATTTTTTGGGTGGTGTACGGGTGAGTGTGCAGGGTTTAGTGTTGGTTAATTACTGGTGTGCTCACGTTTTGTTAATTCAGGATTTTATTAATTTGGGATTTTCTGGGTGAGTGTGGAGGGTTCAGTGTTGGTTAATTACCGCTGTGCTCACTTTGTGCTGTGAGATAGGATTAGTAGGAAGGTAAAGTGGGTTTGAACTTTAAAAGGATGTAAAGAAAAATGTGTCTGAGACACCCCTGGGTCTCTTTGTGCCGGGGGGTCCCCATGGGGGACTGGAGGTGCTGGTCGGGTGTGCCCAGTGTCCTCTGTGCCCCTGGGCCTGTGACACCCCCAAACCCCCCCTGTGCCCCCCAGGTCCTGCTGCAGGTCCTCATCATCCTCACGGGCAACTACAACTTCTTCAACGTGCTGACCATCGTGCTGGCCTTCTCGCTGCTGGACGAGGAGCACGTGGGGCGCTGGCTGGGCCGGCCCCGCAGGAGGCACAGCAGCGGTGAGACCCCCAGGCTGGGTGGGGGCACCCAGGGGACACTGCGGGAGCTGCCACACTCACCCCGGGGCAGGGGCTGTGCCCAGGGGTACCCCAGGGGTGTGGGGCACACCTGTGAAATCAGGGAGTGGTTGGGGTGGGAGGGGACCTTAAATCCCATCCCATTCCAGCCCCCATGGGTGGGGACACTTCCCTGTCCTGGGGGCCTGGAGCTGCAGAGGGACTGGGGCCAAGGGATGGAGGGACAGCACCCAGGGAATGGCTCCCACTGCCAGAGGGCAGGCATGGATGGCATCTTGGCAATGAGGAATTCCTGGCTGGGCTGGGATTGCCAGAGCAGCTGGGGCTGCCCCTGCATCCCTGGCAGTGCCCAAGGCCAGGCTGGACACTGGGGCTGGAGCAGCCTGGGATGGTGGGAGGTGTCCCTGCCATGGCAGGGCTTGCATTTGGTGGCTTTGAGATCCCTTCCCACCCAAACCATTCCAGGATTCCCTGGATCCTCCCTGGTGTTGGGGCTGGAGTTCCAATGGGTCAGAGCTGGGTGTGGGGGGAGGAAGAGGAGGAGGAGGTTTCACTTCCTCTGGAATGAGGGAATTAAGGAAGATAAATAATAACAGATAAATGATCTGTGTGATCATCCTTCCTGGCATTGCTGTCACCCCACAGGGGGCTCCCACCCTTTGGAATTCTGTATCCCAGTGAGGTTCTGCTGCTCCTGGGCCTTTCCCTCCTCCTTCCCTTGCACCACTGGCAGCAGTGGGACCCCCAGCATCCCTGGTTTGGGGGGTGCTTCCCAGGCTGGGCAGGGGACTGGTGACACCACAGGCCGGGCCCTGTGTCCGTGGGTGACCCCAGGGCTGGGGTGGGGTCCCAGGAGGGCTCTGAGCCCCTCTGTGCCCCAGGCTGGCCCCCCAGCCTGGGCTCGGTGCTGGGCACGCTGCTGGAGCTCAGCACCTACGGGCTGCTGCTCTGCTGGACCGTGCACTACTTCGGCCTGGAGCTCGACTGGGACAGGAAACTGCTGGACTCCAAAGTGGGTACGTGCCAGGGCACAGCCTGTGTGCCCCTCCCTGGGCACGGGGGCTGGCCTGAGCCACGGCTGTGCCTGACCCACGGCTGGGCCTGACCCCCGGGCCGGCCCGCG
>NW_005054691.1:185764-186287 GCF_000277835.1 Geospiza fortis | reverse complement strand
CTGTGTGGCGGCGGCGGGTGCCGCTGCCACTCGTGGGGGTGGCCTCCCTGTCCCTGTCCTGGGAGATCCTCGTGGCCATGTACCGGTGGGTGTGGGGGACACCGAGGGGCCCTCAGGGGCATGGGGTAACACTGGGTGATCCCAGGGGTGTGGGGAACACCAGGGTGTCCCCAGGGGTGTGAGGGACACTGAGGGGCATGGGGTGATCCCAGGGGTGTGGGGGACACCACGGTGTCCCCAAGGGTGTGGGTGGAATTGGGGTGCCCTCAGGGATGTAGGGAACACTGGGGTGCCCTCAGGGGCATGGGGGACACTGGGGTGACACCCTGGGAGCTGGGAAGGGGTGACCCCACTCCGGGATTTGAGCAGTCAGATGCAGCCTGGGGGGGTTTAACCCCCCAAACCGGGGGGGTTGAGCCTCTTTGCCCCCATAACCCCCCAGTTGTGCCCCCCCAGCTGTGCCTGCGTCCGGGGATGCTTCTGGAAGCTCTGGGCCACCCTGCAGTGGGCCATCATGGCCACG
>NW_005054691.1:185417-185703 GCF_000277835.1 Geospiza fortis | reverse complement strand
ACAGAGCCCCCCTGCCCCCCCAGGTGCCCTTCACCTACATCGAGCACGAGTCCAACGGGAAGCTGTGGCCCGGCATCCACCACATGTTCGGGGCCGTGGAGCGCTTCCAGGTGGTCAATTCCTACGGGCTCTTCCGCAGGATGACCGGCGTGGGCGGCCGGCCCGAGGTCATCCTGGAGGGCAGCTACGATGGGCACAGCTGGACGGTGAGCCTGGGCTGGGCACGGGAGTGGGCACAGCCTGGGCTGGGCACGGGAATGGGCACAGAGCCTCGGATGGACACAGG
>NW_005054691.1:183992-185240 GCF_000277835.1 Geospiza fortis | reverse complement strand
TGGGCACAGAGCCTGGGATGGACACAGGAATGGGCACAGAGCCTGGGATGGGCACAGGAATGGGCACAGAGCCTGGGATGGACACAGGAGTGGGCACAGCTGGACACTGAGGCTGGGCTGGACACAGCTGGATGGGCACAGCTGGACACACAGTCTGGGCTGGGCATGGCTGGACGGTGAGTCTGGGCTGGGCACAGCTGGGCACTGAGCAATGGGCACAGCTGGATGGGGAGTCTGGGCTGGCATGGGAATGGGCACAGCTGGACACTGAGCCAAGGGTGGGGACAGCTGGACACTGAGCAATGGCCACAGCTGGACACAGCTGGACACTGAGCCAAGGGTGGGGACACACAGTCGGGGTTGGGAAGGGGCTCTGAGCTCATGGAGTCCCAAGGCCCAGTTTTTCCTGCCAAGGAATTGCCCCTGGAGCTCCTCCTGCCAAGGCCAAGGGGCAGCAGAGGGCGGGAGCAGGTGGAGGTGTCCTGCCCCAGAATCCCGGGATTTTGGTGGGAATGTCCTTTTGCTGGGGCTGTGGTGGCCAGGGGCAGAACCATGGCCTTGGTTGGATCAGGTTCTGGAGGTGTCCCTTTTACAGAATTCCAGGATTTGGGGTGGGAAGGTCTTCTCTTGGGGCTGAGGTGACTCCAGCCACTTGGTTGGATCAGGTGCTGGAGATGTCCTGCCCTAAAATCTCAGGATTTTGGGTGGGAATGTCCTTTTCCTGGGGGTTTACCATGGATAGGACCATGCCTTTGATTGGATCGGGTTCTGAAGGTGCCACCATTCAGCCACAGAATCCCAGGATTTGGGGTGGGAAGGTGTTTTCCTGGGGCTGAGGTAATTCCAGCCACTTGGTTGGATAAGGTGCTGGAGGTGTCCTGCCCCAGAATCCCGGGATTTTGGGTGGGAATGTCCTTTTCCTGGGTCTGGGGTGACTCCAGGCACTGGATGGGATCAGGTTCTGGAGGTGTCCTGTCCCAAAATCCCAAGATTTGGGGTGGGAATGTCCTTTTGCTGAGGTTGTGGTGACCATGAACAGAACCATGCCCCTGATTGGATCAGGTTCCAGAGGTGTCTCTTTTACAGAATCCCGGGATTTTGGGTGGGAGTGTCCTTTTCCTGGGGCTGAGGTGACTCCAGGCCCTGGCTGGGGCTGGGTTCTGGAGGTGTCCTGTCCCAGAATCCCGGGGTTTTGGGTGGCAATGTCCCTTTCCTGGGCTGAGGTGACTCCAGGCCCTCGGTTGGATT
>NW_005054691.1:182155-182468 GCF_000277835.1 Geospiza fortis | reverse complement strand
TTCCTGGCCCCAGCTCCCCCTCCCTGACCCCTTCACTTACCTCGACCCCCTGTCTTGGCCCCCAACCCCATTCCCTCACCCTGATCCCTTTATCAGCCCCTGATCCCCCTTCCCTCACCCCTGACCCTCTTCCCTCCCTCTCCCTGTTCCCTCACCCCATTCCCACACCGGGATCCCCTTTTCCAACCCCTGGCCCTTTTCCCTCAGCCCCAGTCCCTTTCCCTGCTCAATCCCATTTTTTCTCCAGGACAAGCCCCCCTGACCCCTTTTCCCTGCAGGACAAGCCCCCCTGACCCCGTTTGTTCCCCCAGTC
>NW_005054691.1:180020-180930 GCF_000277835.1 Geospiza fortis | reverse complement strand
GGCCGCCCCCCGCCCGCCACAAAGGGGCCCGGGAGCGGGGAGAGCGCAACGGGGCCCGGGCCACCGAGGGGACACAGGGGACACGGGGCGCCGAGGGGACACGGCCCGAGGGGACACGGGGCACGGAGGGGACACGACCCGAGGGCCGGCAGGCCAACAAGAGGAAGAAGTAGCCCCCGCAGCCCCCCAAAAACGGGGGGCAGGGAGGGAGTCCCCGGCTGGGGGGGCAGCGCTTGTTGGACCCCAGGCCAGGCCAGTGCCTTCGGCACGGTGTGGCCATGCAGGGTGGGGACACAGCCAGGGCTTGGGGACACCTCCCACTGCCACCTGGGGACCCCTTGGGGACACCTCCCCAGTGTCCAGGCACTCCTGGGGACCCCTCCCTAGGGTTTGGGGGCTGCTTGGGGACATGTCCCAGTGTCTGGGGACCCTGCCCCAGTGCCCGGGGACCCCTTGGGGACCCCTCCCGGCCCCACGGTGGGGGGCTCAGCACAGGTCAGGGGCTCAGAGCAGGTGGGGGCTCTGTGCCCACGGGCTGGGGCAGTTTGGGCAGTGCCAGCCCTCGCGCTTTGGGTTCCCCCCCTGGCACTTTGGGGTGCTCCCCCCCGCGGGCTCTGCCCATCCCGTGGTTCCCCCCTGCCCGGCTCAGCCCGAGCCCAGAGGTTTCCTATAATTTTCTAATTAAAGCCTTTGACATTCCAGCCCTGCAGCTCTCCGGGATTTGGGATTTGGGGGGTCCTGCCCGGGGCAGGGTGACCCCCATGGAGGGGGGACTGACACGGGGGTGCAGCAGGGGCAGGTTTATTGTAGAGCCCCGGGGCGGGGTCTGGGGGTCCCGGCCGGGTTTGGGGGGGCTCGGCAGGGTTCGGGGGTCCCGCGGGACGGGGGGGGGACCAGCAGAGCTGCCCCG
>NW_005054691.1:177358-178330 GCF_000277835.1 Geospiza fortis | reverse complement strand
CCCGCCCGCTTTGGGACCCCCACTCACGGTGTAGTTGCGGAACTCGCTCTTGGCCTTGCCGGGCTGGGGCTCCTCGGAGGAGTCGGGACCCTGCGGGGCACGGGGGCTCAGGGGGACCCGGTGGGCACCGCGGGACGGGGACAGGGACAGGGGACAGGGGACAGGGACCGGAGCGGCTCGGGGCTCCCATCCTGCCCCAGCCCGGGCACTGCGGGACGGGGACAGGGACAGAGGGGATCAAGGGTCCTGTCCTGTCCTGCCCCTGTGGCCCAGGCTCTGCAGGACAGGGGCACGGGACAGGGACAGGAGGCTGGGGACAGGGGGACACTGGCACCAAGGAGAGACCTGGTCGCGTGGGAGCACACCGTCACAGGGGGTCACAGTGTCACCCACCAATGCGCGGGGTCACACACTGTCACACACTGTCACACACTGTCACACAATGTCACACTTTGTCACGCGGTGTCACACACTATCACACACTATCACACTTTGTCACACACTGTCACACACTATCACACAATGTCACACGGTGTCACACACTATCACACTTTGTCACACTTTGTCACACACTATCTATTGCTGTGTCACACGGTGTCACACGGTGTCACAGATCACCACACACTGGCCCCCCCTCCCTCGGGGGCACAGACGGACCTGGGGGTGCCATCCCCGATCCCTGGGGGGATCCAGCCCCGGCTGTCCCTGGGTGGGGACAGCAGTCCGGGGGTCCCTGTTGGGGACAGAGTGCGGGTCCCTGCCAGCCCCTCGGGGACTGTGGGACGCCCCCCGGGCTGGCCCTGTCCCCCCAGCCCTGCCCAGGCTGGGGAGCATCTCCCGTGGCCTCGGGACCCCCTGGGCTGGCACCCTTTGGGGCGGGGTGGCACCCCCAGCAGCGGTGACATCGCCAAGGGGTCTCCTCTGCCCCCGGCTTTGGGGTGGCCCGGGGGTGTCTGTCCCCCCAGGTGTGTC
>NW_005054691.1:174285-175993 GCF_000277835.1 Geospiza fortis | reverse complement strand
CCTGGCAGCAGGGGTGGCACACACACGTGTGCGTCCCCACTGCCCTCACAGCCCTGCGGACACGGCCCCCGCCTGTCACCTCCTGCCCCTGAGGGACTCAGTGCCTGTCCCTGCACATGGCCACCGTCACCCATCCCCTGCCCCAGCCACAGGGGATCACCATGCCCCATCCGTGCCCCATCCCTATGGGATCACCGTGCCCCATCCCATATCCCGTCCCTATGGGATCACCGTGTCCCATCCCATATGCCGTCCCTATGGGATCACTGTGCCCCATCCCATATCCCATCCCTATGGGATCACCGTGCCCCATCCCTGACCCATCCCTGACCCATCCCCATGGGATCACCGTGTTCCATCCCATATCCCATCCCTATGGGATCACCGTGCCCCATCCCTGTCCTGTCCCTATGGGATCACCGTGCTCCATCCCTTATCCCATCCCCATGGGCTCACTGTGCTCCATCCCATATCCCATCCCCACGGGATCACCGTGCCCCATCCCATATCCCGTCCCTATGGGATCACCGTGCCCCATCCCATATCCCATCCCTATGGGATCACCGTGCTCCATCCCTTATCCCATCCCCACGGGATCACCACGCTCCATCCCGGCTCCTCCTCACACGCTTTGTTTATTCCACACAAACCAGGATTCCTGGGAAGCAGCGACCTGGGCCATGGGATCACCGTGCCCCATCCCTTATCCCATCCCCATGGGCTCACTGTGCTCCATCCCATATCCCATCCCCACGGGATCACCGTGCCCCATCCCATATCCCGTCCCTATGGGATCACCGTGTCCCATCCCATATGCCGTCCCTATGGGATCACCGTGCCCCATCCCATATCCCATCCCTATGGGATCACCGTGCCCCATCCCTTATCCCATCCCTATGGGATCACCGTGCCCCATCCCATATCCCATCCCCATGGGATCACCGTGCTCCATCCCTTATCCCATCCCCACGGGATCACCACGCTCCATCCCGGCTCCTCCTCACACGCTTTGTTTATTCCACACAAACCAGGATTCCTGGGAAGCAGCGACCTGGGCCAGGGGGAGTTGGGCACCCACCAGGCTCAGCAGGGGCACCCAGGGGAGGGGACAAAGGCCTGGGGACCCCCGTGCCCTTCAGGTCCCCCAGCGCCCCTCGGCAGCTCCACGGGGTGTGGGAAGTCCTGGGACACCCGTGGGGTGGGCACGGCTCCTGGTGGCATCCATGGGGTCCCATCCCAGAACCTCCCAGGATACCCAGGGGACACCTTGAGACATTCCTGGGACATCCTGTCCTGAAACCGGGACACCCAGGGCCAGCTCCGTGTCCGTGTGGCACCCAGGGGACATCCTGTGTGGAAACCTCCCGGGACACCCAGGTGCTCGGGGGAATGGGGGCTGGGGAGCTCCTGGCAGGATTGGGGTGTTCCCGGGAATAGGGTGTTCTGGGAATGGGGGGGTTCCCAGCAGTGGGGTGCTCTGGGAAGGGCCCTGCTCTGGGAATAGGGGGTTCCCAGCAATAGGGTGTTCCTGAGAATGGGGTGCTCTGGGGGAACAGGCACATTCCTGGGGGAATGGGGGTGTTCCCAGGAATGGGGGTGCCCTGGGAATGGGGGTGACCCTGGGAATGGGGGTGCCCTGGGAATGGGAATGCTCTGGGAATGGGGGTGCCCCTGGGAATGGGGGTGCCCCTGGGAATGGGGTGTTCTG
>NW_005054691.1:167036-167362 GCF_000277835.1 Geospiza fortis | reverse complement strand
GGATCCCCCCCAGGCCGGAGGGGGGAACGCCTGCCCGGGGACACCGCGGGATGGGGACACTGCGCCTCAGGGTCGTGGCCTGGGGGTCACAGCTGTGTGCGGGGTCACATCTGTGTGGGGTCACACCTTTCCAGGGGGACTGCGTGCAGTGGGGGGTGTGTACAACCTGTGGCTACCCTGGGGGCCGTGCACACCTGTGGGGAGTCTGTGCTCACGGGGGGATCCCCCACATCCGGAGGATCCCCACACGTGTGGCCGTGCACACCTGAGGGGTCCGTGCACACTCGGGGATGTCCCCACACTCCTGGATGTTCCGCATCCCCGGG
>NW_005054691.1:161979-165964 GCF_000277835.1 Geospiza fortis | reverse complement strand
ATTCCCTGTGATGGGGGGGCTGTACCCCCAGTCCCATTCCCTGCGATGGGGGCTGTACCCCCAGCCCCATTCCCCGGGCACCCCCAGCCCCATTCCCTGCGATGGGGGGCTGTACCCCCAGCCCCATTCCCTGGGATGGGGGGGCTGTACCCCCAGCCCCATTCCCTGGGATGGGGGGGCTGTACCCCCAGCCCCATTCCCTGGGATGGGGGGGCTGTACCCCCAGCCCCATTCCCTGGGATGGGGGGGCTGTACCCCCAGCCCCATTCCCTGGGATGGGGGGGCTGTACCCCCAGCCCCATTCCCTGGGATGGGGGGGCTGTACCCCCAGCCCCATTCCCTGGGATGGGGGGGCTGTACCCCCAGCCCCATTCCCTGGGATGGGGGGGCTGTACCCCCAGCCCCATTCCCTGGGATGGGGGGGCTGTACCCCCAGCCCCATTCCCTGCGATGGGGGGGCTGTACCCCCAGCCCCATTCCCTGCCTCAGACGCTCCTGACCCCCGGATCTGTGGGATGCCCTACAGTTCCTCCATCCTGTCCCTCATCCCTGCTCGCTGTCAGGTGATGCTGTTGGTTGTTGTGGCTGTGGGGTGTTCCTTGTTGTGGATTTAGGGTCTCTTCCCATCGTGTTTCCTTCTGGTTCCTGCCCCCAGAGCTGTCGGGGAAAATGAGCTTTGGCAGCGTCACAGAGGAGGTGAGGTGCCCTGAAATCAGGAAATGAGGCCCTTGCTGCAGAACCCCCCCGGGTGTCTCTTCCTACCTGGCACCCTCCCAGCTGTGGCTGAGCTTGTTCCCAGCCTGTGCTCGGAGCTGGGGAAGGGATCCAGGTTGTGCTGTGGGTTTGTCCATCAGGGGATGCTGATGGGGCTCAGATGCACAATCCCAGGGTGGATCCCAGCCCCATCCCGGGGTCCCTGGAGGAGGGCAGCAGGAGCGAGGTGTGTGTTGGGAATGCTGGAGAGCAGAGCTCTGGCTCAGAGTTTGGTGTTCCCTGAGGGCTTTCTGCTCGTGTGCTGTTGGTTTGGTGTTTTGTTGTTGTTGTTATTGCAGTTGTGTTCCCCAGTGTCCCCTTGTCCTGGGGCACTGGCATGGGCAGGAGCTGCTGTCCCACGGCTCACGCCCTGCTGGGCTGGGGGATGCAGGGGGGATTCCAGGATTCCATCTGGGAGCAGCTTCCCCGTCCTCTCAGGAGCCATGCTGGGTGGCTGTACCCCATTTATCCTGTCTCCTTCCTCCTGCATCTTCTTCCTGAGGATGCTGCAGCTGGGACCTGCACCCTCAAGCTGGTGCTTTGAGCTGGTTGGTGACTGGTGGGGATCAGGGACCTGGCGTTCCTTGGGCCCGGGGCTCCTTGCTGTGACTGCCAGAGCCTGAGTTTCCCAGGGAGCAGAAATGTCCCACGTGTGCCTGGGGTCTCCTGGGATTTGTCTGGGGGAGAGGGATGATGCTGTCAGGTGGTGTGCTTGGCTGCAGTGGGACAGGCAAAAGGAAGAACAGGCTTAGGTGGGATCTTGGGAGGGAATTCCAGGCTGGGAGGGCAGGCAGGCCCTGGCACAGGGTGCCCAGAGCAGCTGGGGCTGCCCCTGCATCCCTGGCAGTGCCCAAGGCCAGGCTGGGAGCAGCCTGGGACAGTGGGAGGTGTCCCTGCCATGGCAGGGTGGATCAAGATGAACTTTCTGTTCCTTTCCCACCCAAATCGCTCCATGATTCTGTGCCACTGGGAAGGGAAGAGTTCACATTTAACACATCATGTTCCTTTGGTGTAAATATTCGCTTTATTTTGGGTTTGGCTCTCATCTGCAGGGAGGGGATGGCTCCAGGATATTGTGAGGACATGGGTCCAGGATGTCCTGGGGGGGATGGATCCAGGTTCCCCTGGAAGGGACAGGTCCTGGACACCAGTCCAACCCTCCTGGCTGCAGGGATGGCCCAGTCAGAAGTGTCCCCTGTGCAGGACGAGGCCTCAGGAGCTGTGGCCTCTCTGTGCCAGCCCAGGCAAACCCCTTGCCCTGCCAGGCTGGAGGTGTCCGAGCCGTGTCCCCAGGGCTGTGCCAGCCTGTCCCCAGGGATGGACTGACACCGGTTCTGTGGTTGTTGGGACCAGGCTGGCAGCATTCCCGGCTCCCAGCTCTGTTTTCCCACCCCCCTCCCTGCTTAGATAATGCGGGAGGAAGGGCAGCGGCGCTCATCTGCCGGTGACTAATTGCTGTACAGGTTGGGTTGCTCTGGCAGAGCCGTGGGCTGTGCCAGGCTGGGCTGTGCCAGGCTGGGCTGTGCCATCCCTGTAATCCCCACCTGTAAACAAAGCTGGGCTGAGCTGCACCAGGGCTGGACGAGCCCCTTGGCACTGCCAGGGCCCCGGGAGTGCAGTGCCTGTGGGGTTTGGGGTCAGGCAGGGATGGGTTTGCAGTGGGGATGTGAAAGGGAGATGTCCAGTGGGGTGGTGGGAGCTGAGGTGGCTCTGCAGCATCTCCAGAGAGACAATGCCAGGCTGGGCTGGGTGGCAGAGCCCCTGCAGTATTGCAGGGATGCAGGGGCAGCCCCAGCTGCTCTGGCAATCCCAGCCCAGCCAGGAATTCCTCATTGCCAAGATGCCATCCATGCCTGCCCTCTGGCAGTGGGAGCCATTCCCTGGGTGCTGTCCCTGCAGGCCTTGGCCCCAGTCCCTCTGCAGCTCTCCTGGAGCCCCTTCAGGCCCTGTCAGGGGCTCTGAGCTCTCCCTGGAGCCTTCCCTTCCCTCCCAGCCTGGCTCCACGAGATGTTGCTGTGCCTCAGTGCAGTTTGTGGGAACAAAACCAAAAGCTGGAGTGGGCCGTGCTGGCTTCCCTGGCGTCACTGGGTGCTGCTGGAGCCGCCTGTCCCTGGGGTTTCCTGGAACTGCCTCATCGCCATGGCCTGGGGCTGTGCTGCAGGGCCTGGGACCACGTCCTGCCCCTCGGGCAGGGGCAGAAAAGGGCTCTGAACTCTCTCAAGGGCTCTGGCTTTGGCTGTGCAGCAGGGCCTTGAGCTGCTCTGGCTGCATGGGCTGTCCAGGACCAGGGCAGGCATCCAGATGCTTTTCCTGGTTTGTGGAGCCGTGGGGGACGTGCCCAGGAATGCAGAGCATGGACACACCACCTGCCTGGCACAGTGGTGTCCCTCTGCTGTGCCAGGCACCCAGCCCACTCCATGGGAGAGGGGCTCCCGGGAAAAGTGTGGAGTGAATGCTCCTGGCAGTGGGAACCAGCTCCTTCCATGGCAGGGGCTGGTTTACTGTGTGCTGATTGCTCACATTATTCCGTGTAAATGAACGGGGTTTATTCTCCTGGCTCTTCCTTCAGCTTCCTAGAGCTGGGATTGTGTCTGGTTTTACCTGGGAATGACAGCTGCCCAGAGCTGGGATTGTGCTGGGTTTTGGCTGGGAATGACAGCTGCCCAGAGCTGGGATTGTGCTGGGTTTTGGCTGGGAATGACAGCTGCCCAGAGCTGGGATTGTGCTGGGTTTTGGCTGGGAATGACAGCTGCCCAGAGCTGGGATTGTGCTGGGTTTTGGCTGGGAATGACAGCTGCCCAGAGCTGGGATTGTGCTGGGTTTTGGCTGGGAATGACAGCTGCCCAGAGCTGGGATTGTGCTGGGTTTTGGCTGGGAATGACAGCTGCCCAGAGCTGGGATTGTGCCTGGTTTTCCCTCAGGATCTGATGGGTTTTCTCTGTGTATCCCCCATACCCTGAGAGTCCAGGACAGCTCAATTCCAAACCCCATGGCTGAAGGAGTCTGGAAGTTTTGGGTAGGGAGCACTGGATGGGCATGGCCTGGATGACTGGAGCCAAGACCCAGCTTGGGATCGATTTGGGATTTCCCAGGGGGTTTAAGCTGCCAGAGGGCAGGCATGGATGGCATCTTGGCAATGAGGAATTCCTGGCTGGGCTGGGATTGCCAGAGCAGCTGGGGCTGCCCCTGCATCCCTGGCAGTGCCCAAGGCCAGGCTGGACACTGGGGCTGG
>NW_005054691.1:161205-161642 GCF_000277835.1 Geospiza fortis | reverse complement strand
CCGCGGGCCCCCGGCCGGGGCTCGGCGGCTCCGGGGGTGGCTGGGCTGGCGGGAGGAAGCTGCTCCGTGCTCAGGGCTGCCTCTTTCCATGAGGTGCTTGGGGCGGGTTTTGGGGTGCTCTTTGTGAGCAGTGAGGGCACAGACAGGACACATCCTGTCCTTCCTGAGGTGCTCCTGCGCTGGTTCCTGGTGGGAGAAGCTGAGTGGATCTGCAGGCCAGGGCAGGGCTCTCAGGGCGCATCCTGCTGCTGTCCCAGCTGTTTTGGGTTGGGTTCCAGCTCTCCTGGTGGCATCTGTTCATGTCACTGTTGTGTGTGGCCGTGGCCCAGTGACTCAGGGTTTGACTCACTGAGTTCTGGGCAAAATCCTGGTGGAAAAGCCCCCGGGGCTGGCAGCAGCGATGGAGCTGTTTGCTGGGTCAATATTTGCACAGGGAA
>NW_005054691.1:156561-160776 GCF_000277835.1 Geospiza fortis | reverse complement strand
CGGGGATGCGCGGGGCGGCGGGGGCTGCCCCTGCATCCCTGCGATGGCCAAGGAAGGGTTTGGAGCAGCCTGGGACGGTGGGAGGTGTCCCTGCCATGGCAGGGCTGGCACTGGGTGATCCCTTCCCACCCAGACCAGTGTGGGATTCCCTGATCCATGTGCAGCCACTGGCTGCCTCTGGAAAGGGTCACCCCTCCCGCCGGCCCCCACAGCTTCCAGCTGCATCCAGGCCTGGGAACTGCGGCTCTTCTGATCCCAGCTGCTCCATGAATCCTCCTCTCCTTCCCTTTGAACTCCTGCCCGGGAGGAGCAGCTCTGTGGGCTGCAGGTCCCACGTGGGAGTTGGAGGCCAAGCAGTGACAGTGACAGGGGCAGTGACGGGGCCAGAGCTGTCCCCGGGCAGTGCCAGGGCTGAGCCTGAGCTCCTCCAGCTCTGCCATGGTGTGTTTGTGGATGGAGAGAGATTCATCTTGGAATCATGGAGTTGTTTAGGTTGGAAAACCCCTCAGAGCCCATCTAGTCCAACCATCCCCAGCACTGCCAAGGCCACCACTGACCCTGTCCCCAAGTGCCACATCCACATGGCTTTGAAATCCTCCAGGGATGGGCACTCCAAAGCTCCCTGTGCAGCTGTGCCAAGGCCTGATCCCCTTTCCACGGGGAAATTGCTGCTGGTGCCCAGCCTGAGGCCGTTCCCTCTGCTCCTGTCCCTGTTCCCTGGAGCACAGCCCGACCCCCCCGGCTGTCCCCTCCTGGCAGGGACTTGTGCAGAGCCACAAGGGCCCCCTGAGCCTCCTTTGCTCCAGGTCAGCCCCTTCCCAGCTCCCTCAGCCTCTCCTGGTTCTCCAGCCCCTTCCCAGCTCCATTCCCTGGACCCCCCTGGCTGCCCTTCCTTTTCCATGTTGTTATTGGTGTGGGATGGATCAGGCTGGACCTGGAGCAGCCCCTGAGCAGGGAAATCAGAGCTGCAGCTCTGGGCTGGTCATTTCTCCCCTTTTGGACACATTCCCGTGTCCAGCTGGGTTTCCTTGCCAGACTTGCCTGCTGCTGTCACCAGGATGGTGTCTGGCATTCCTTGGAGAGTGGCAGTCCCTGTTTTGGGAAGGTGGCTGCAGGTGAGGTAGGCACGCAGCCCTGACCCAGGTGGTGTACCCAGATCCTCATCCCATTTCTTGGTGGTATTTTGTGTGCTGCCAGTGAGGATTTAGCACTTTTCTCTCGGGTCTCTCTCACCCCAGCTCGTGTTTTCCCCGAATCTGAAGCCTTTCCTTGCAGCCATTCCCTTTTCCCGTTCCTGGCTGGAGCAGCAGCTGCGGTTTTATGGGCGCTAGAAACACAAACAAACCCCACTGGAACGTGCCCTGGAGCTGCCCGGGCTGCAGGGGAGGAGTTAACCCCCAGAACCCCTCAGGTTGGGTTCCCTGCCACACCTGGGGAGCAGGGACCATCCCGTGGGGTTGGGGGGCATCTGGAGGAGCTTTTGTGCCACCTCTCCCGGGATGGCGGCGGTGACGCCTCCAGGGCCGCGCTGTTCCTCCTGTGGCTCCAGAGCTCCTGACCACTAAATGCTGCTCTTGTGGCAGAGCTGGAGAGCCTGCTGGCCTCGGGGCAGGGAATTCCTGCTCCTGGGAACCAGCCTTCCCAGCTCCTGAGTGGGTTTGTCCCTCCCGGGGCGGCAGCTGCTGCCAGGGGAGGCCCGGAGGGTTTGGGGGCTGCTGGGACCCTCTGAGAGGTCCTTGGTGACTGGTGGGACTGTGGGGTGATTTGGGGGCTGCTGGGACCCTCTTGGTGGGTTTAGGGGCTGGTTGCACCCTGTGAGGGGGTTTGGGGACTGGTGAGACCCTCTGAGAGGGTCCTTGGTGACTGGGGGGACCCTCTTGGAGGGTTTAGGGGCTGCTGGGACCCTCTGGGGAAGTTTGGGGGCTGATGGTCTGAGAGGGCTCTTGGTGACTGGGGAGACACTCTGGGGGAATTTGGTGACTGTTGGGACCCTCAGAGGCTTTGGTGACTATTGGGACCCTCTTGGAGGGTTTGGTGGCTGGTGGCACCCTGTGGGTGTGGGAGTCCTTGGTGACTGGTGGGACCCTCTGGGGGAGTTTGGGGACTGGTGGGATCCTGAGAAGAGGTTTGGTGACTGGTGAGACCCTGTAGGGTGAATTGAGGGCTGATGGGACCCTCTGGGGATGTTTGGGGGCTGGCGGGACCCTCTTGGAGGGCTTGGGGACTGGTGGGACCCTGTGGGAGTCCTTGGTGATTGGTGGGACCCTCTGGGGGAGTTTGGGGAGTTTGGGGCCCTCTTGGTGGGTTTAGGGGCTGGTGGGACCCTCTTGGAGGGTTTGGGGGCTGGTGGGATCCTGAGAAGGGGTTTGGTGGCTGGTGGGAGCCTGTGGAAGGATTATGGGGCTGGTGGGAGCCCTGTGGAAGGGGCTGGGCACTGGTTTGGGGGCAGGCTGTGGATGGGGGTCGGGGCCCGTGGGGAGCAGCAGTGGGGCCCTGCCTGTCCCTCCCTCCCGCAGCAATTCCAGAGGTTCGTGTGTGTGTGGAGAGGCTCCAGTGCCACGTGTCCCCTGGCAGGGAGCAGCCGCCCGTCCCCAGCTCCCGCGGCCTCCTCAGAGAGTCTCACACGTTATTTTCGTGTGTCTGGGCTGCGTGAGGGAGATGCGGCAGCACGAGGGGGATTTTGGGGAGGAAGAGCCGCCCGTGGTGTGGGTGCAGCTGAGGTGTCTCTGTGGGCAGCTGCAGGAAGTGCAGCAAAGCAGCTCCTCGTGAGCTCTGCAGCACCTTCCTGCCCGGCCGGGGCTGCTGATGGCCCAGATAAGGCCTCTTATGTCTTGTCGCTGCCGCTGGCACTGTCACACCCTCCCCAGGGCGGCCTTGGGGCCGGGCTGGTCTCATCAGCTTCTGATCCCAGCCCTGGTGCTCCGAGGGGCTTGGCCCTGCATCCACGGGAACGGTGACAGTGGCCTCCTGCACATTGTCCCTCCCAAACCTCCCCGGGCTCCTGTCCAGGGCAGGCCATGGAGCTGGGCAGGGGCTGGAGAACCAGGAGGGGCTGAGGGGGCTGGGAAGGGGCTGGAGAACCAGGAGGGGCTGAGGGGGCTGGGAAGGGGCTGGAGAACCAGGAGGGGCTGAGGGGGCTGGGAAGGGGCTGGAGAACCAGGAGGGGCTGAGGGGGCTGGGAAGGGGCTGACCTGGAGCAAAGGAGGCTCAGGGGCCCTTGTGGCTCTGCACAAGTCCCTGCCAGGAGGGGACAGCCGGGGGGGTCGGGCTGTGCTCCAGGGAACAGGGACAGGAGCAGAGGGAACGGCCTCAGGCTGGGCCAGGGCAGCCTCAGGGGGCATTTTGGGGAATTCCCCCATGGAAAGGGCTGTGCAGCCCTGGCACAGGGGTGGGGTCACCTGGGGACATGGTCAGTGGTGGCCTTGGCGGTGCTGGGAGTGGTTGGACCCGACACTTTTCCAACTCAGTTCCCTGATTTTGAGTCAGCTCTGCTCCAAAGCTGCTGTAATGTTGCTGTTTTCTGTGGGAAAAGCCTCTGCCCTGGTTTTAGGACCTTGCCCTGTTTTTGAGCAACCTGCAGTCACAGCCCTGCAGCAAATGCCCGTCAGGATGCCCAGCCAGGCGTTGGGAGGTGCCAGCTGGGTGTTCATCCACACCTTCACCTGCCAGCTTGTGTGTCCCTCAGAGGGGAAAGCTGGGAATGAGCTCTGCAGGGGCTGGGATGGAGCTGGAACCGCTGGGAATGAGCTCTGCAGGGGCTGGAACCGCTGGGAATGAGCTCTGCAGGGGCAGGGATGGAGCTGGGACCGCTGGGAATGAGCTCTGCAAGGGCAGGGATGGAGCTGGGACCGCTGGGAATGAGCTCTGCAGGGGCAGGGATGGAGCTGGAACCGCTGGGAATGAGCTCTGCAGGGGCAGGGATGGAGCTGGGACCGAGGGCAGGTACCACTGCTCTGTCCCTCTGCGGGGCTGTGGGGACACAGGGCTGGGCTGCAGCTGTGGGGACACGGCCCTGCTGTCCCTAGGACACAGTGGCTCTGTCAGGCCCAGCTGAGGACAATGGCTGCCTTCAGCCTCGCCACAGGCTGGGGTTGGGCATGAGCAGAGCCAGGGCTCTGGTGCCTTCAGGGGATGAGCCCAGCGAGGGCAGCTGGGCTCCCCTGCTCAGGCAGGGGATTGGAAAGGACAGGGATAAGCTCCCGGAGGGGATCACGG
>NW_005054691.1:154638-156551 GCF_000277835.1 Geospiza fortis | reverse complement strand
AGGTCAGACAGTGCCCGTTCCTCCCTGGAGCAGTGGGAGCTGGTTCCTGCAGGAATGGTTGCAGGAGCGGGCTCTCAGCTCTGCCTGGGCATGTGTCAGGTGTTCCCAGCGCTGGGAATTCCTGCAGAGGTGTGTGGAAAGCCCAGCCAGGTGGTTTCCTACAGCTCCCTGACAGGAGGGTGGGTCCAGGTGGGGTCGGGCTCTGCTCCCAGGAAACAGGGACAGGAGGAACGGGAGCAGCCTCAGGCTGGGCAGGGGAGGGGCAGGGTGGACATCAGGAGGGATTTCCCCGTGGAAAAGCTGGCCCAGCCCTGGCGCAGCCTGGCAGTGCCTCAGCACCCTCACAGCCAAGAATGTCTTGTCGATATCCCATCTAATTCCAGCTGGCAGCAGAGGCCGTTCCCCCTTGTCCCGAGTGCCTCTCAGGTGACCACAGCGCTGTCGCAGTGACGTGCCAGTGGGGCAGGGGGGACAGGGGCACTGCAGACAGCCCTGCGTGTCCCAGAGCCTCTCCTGCCCCGGCTCCTCCCAGCAGAGTGGGGCTCTCCTGGGGCATTTCTCCATCCATCTAACTTCTCCTTCCTCCCTCTCTGAGTTCCTCTCGGCTCTCCTGGCTCAGGTCTGTCTTTTCCCTTCACGTTTTCTTTCCCCCCTGTTTGGATGGGTTTGGGCTGTGTCTGGAGGCTGCTTTGCTCCTGTCACACACGATCTGCATCCACATTCTTCCCACTCTCCCTGGCATCCCTGTTTTCCCTTTTTCCTCCCAAGTCCTGGCAGTGGAGTCACCTCACCACCATTAACGCAGAGGGAGAAAATGTGGATTTTCTTCTGGATTCTCCCTCTGACCTGAGGTTTTCTTGGCAACTCTGGTTTTATACGAGGGCCTTTCACAAGTGTTGGATTTCTGGGGAATTCCATCGAGGGTGTTGGGGTTTTGTACTTTTGTTTAATGCTGGTGCAGAACTCAAGGTTTGCCGTGTTTGGGATCCGGGTCTGGTTTCAAGGAGCAGCTCCAAGAGCTGCTGGAGCTCCTTCCTTCATCCCCATCCCTGGCAGTGCCCAAGGCCAGGCTGGGCACTGGGGCTGGAGCACCTGGGACAGTGGGAGGTGTCCCTGCCATGGCAGGGGTGGCACTGCAGGGGCTTTGGGCTCCCTTCCCACCCAACCCATTCCAGGATCCCCTGATTGCAATCCTGGCCTTTTCAGGGAAGTTTTTTCCCAAGAAAAAGCAGTTCCTTTTTCCCAAAGGCCCTTCTGAGCATCCCTGGGCATGTGCCAGGCGCTCCTCCTGGCCCGAGGGATGCAGGTGGCAGCAGGCCAGGCAGGAGGAATGTGATCTGTCATCCCGGCACGTGGGGATGAATCGGCAGCCCCAGAGATGCAGCGCTCCAGCCTGGAGCCTGCCGGGTGGAGTCATGAGACAGGCACCACCCGGGCGCCTGCGGGGTGGAGTCATGAGACAGGCACAGGGCTGGGATCCTCTGAGTCATCCTGGGAGAAATCTGTTCCCGGCTCCAGAGCTGTAGGAAGCGCGGGGGGAAGCGCAGGGAGCAGCTGGGAGCCGTGCAGCCCATCCCGGGGAGGGTGTGCGGGGAGGAGCCGGGCTGGGGGCAGCTCCCCCCGCTGGGATTTGCTGCCTTTCACCATAAAAGGGGAAATTCTCCTTCACACCTCGTGCGGAGCGTGTGTGAGTCCGCAGGGAGGGGGAGAAGGGAGCATCCGAGGAGGGAAGGCTGGGGAGGGTGTGGCTGTGAGGGAAAGGAGGTGGAGACCTCGTGTCCATGGGGACATGGGATGGGGCTGCAGGGATGTGGGGCTGGAGTTGGGATGGGGCCGGAGGTGGGATGGGGCTGCAGGGGTGTGGGGCTGGAGATGGGATGGGGCTGCAGGGGGGGGGGGCTGGGGATGGGATG
>NW_005054691.1:145253-154403 GCF_000277835.1 Geospiza fortis | reverse complement strand
GGGGTGCGGGGATGTGGGGCTGGAGGTGGGATGGGGCTGCAGGGATGTGGGGCTGGAGGTGGGATGTGGCTGCAGGGATGTGGGGCTGATGTCCTGACCAAGGAGGCAGTTCCAGTTTGAGAGGTGGAATTCCAGTCTGTGTCCCACTGGAAGCACTGGATGCAGCTCCAGGAGGATCCATAGCTTTGTGGAGTTATAAAAACAAACAAAACCCCCCTGACTAAAGAGCCCCCATGCCCCAAACCAGTCCCAGTTTCTCCTGGTGTTGTCAGCCCATGGAGTGGGGCACATCCTTGTTCAGGATTGACCCCAAGCTCCTGGGGTTCCTGGAGTGCTGCAGGGCAGAGCAGCTGGCAGCACACCTGGCACAGTGGGGAATCCCAGCTGGGGGGGAAGGATGGATGGGGGACAGGACAGAATTCCCACTGGGAAGGGAGGGAAGGGATCGTGTCCTGCCCCGGAGCCAGGGGGTGAGGAGGGGCCCGTGGCTCCCCGAGGCAGCAGCTGGGGACTTGCTGAGATGTCCTGGGAGCAGTGCTGGCCTGGGGCCTGTCCCATCCAGGGCAAGGCTGCTGTGGGATTTGCAGCTCTAGGTCCAGATGGAGACTGCCAGGCTCCAAGTAAATCCCGGGATTTACCGGGGTTTCCTGCCTGAGACGGGGCGGGAGCGGGGCTGGGATGGGCACGGGGGGAGGGAGCGCGGATAGGGTCAGCCAGGGACCCCCGGGAGGGGACAGGACCCTGCCATGGCCACAGAACAGGGACATGGATTCATGGAATGGGTTTGGGTGGGGACCTCAGAGCCCCTGCCGTGCCACCCTCGCCATGGCAGGGACACCTCCCACTGTCCCAGGTGCTCCAGCCCCAGTGTCCAGCCTGGCCCTGGGCACTGCCAGGGATGCAGGGGCAGCCCCAGCTGCTCTGGGCACCTGTGCCAGGGCCTGCCCACCCTCCTGGGATGCTGGAGCTCCAAAAAAAGGGGAAGGGGACCTCAGGGTGTGCTGAGGGCTGGGTGACATTGTTCAGGCATGGGGGGAGCTCACCTGGGGGTGTTTGTACCTGTCAGGAGCTCACCTGGGGGTGTTTGTACCTGTCAGGAGCTCACCTGGCTGCAGCTGCTCCACCTGTCTCCCACGTGCAGCTCTTGTGCTTCTCTGTTCCGTTGGGTGTTTTTAATGGAACCATGGAATTGTTTGGGGTGGAAAATCCCTCGGGGCTCATCCAGTCCAACCATCCCCAGCACTGCCAAGGCCACCACTGACCCTGTCCCCAGGTGCCACATCCACATGGCTTTGAAATCCTCCAGGGATGGGCACTCCAAAGCTCCCTGGGCAGCCCCAGCCAAGGCCTGACCCCCTTTCCATGGGGAAATTCCTGCTCATTCCGAGCTTCCAGAAATCCTCCAGGTGATGGAGCTTCCAGGACTTTTCCAGGTGTGGATCCAGAGGGATCCAGAGTCCTCCACATGTTGAAGCTTTCAGGAGTTTTCCAGATGCAGATCAGGATTGCCCGAGTCCAGCCCCTTCCCAGCTCCCTCAGCCCTCCTGGGGCTCCAGACCCTGCCCAGCTCCATTCCCTGGCAGCATCCAGGGGGTTCTGCTGCCTCTGTTGGCTCAGGCTCAGGAAGGACTCAGGCCCTTGAAGGTGCCAAATTCTGTTTAGGGAACATTCCTGCAGCACCAGGTGCCAGTGGTGGGAGCAGAGCTGAGGCTTTGGCACACGGGAATTCCTGGGATAAGCCGGGGTAAGTCCTCCTGAGCCATTCCAAGCTTGTCTAAGGGACAGTGGCACCAGCCAGGCTGGGAGAGCTGGGGGTGCTCACCTGGAGAGGAGAAGGATCCAGGGAGAGCTCAGAGCCCCTGGCAGGGCCTGCAGGGGCTCCAGGAGAGCTGCAGAGGGACTGGGGCCAAGGCCTGCAGGGACAGCACCCAGGGAATGGCTTCCCTCTTGTAGCCATCCCATTGTCTGTCCCTGAAATCATTTCAATGGGATTATTGCACATTATTTTCCTTGGCTCTGCTGCCTCATCCCAGCCCATGAGGGCTTTGGGGTTCGTGGAATTTTCCAAGCACTGGGTTGGCTGGAAGGGAGTGACAGGAAAAGGGGGACAAGGTGAGAATGTCACCGTGCAGCACCCCAAAAGCAAAATCCCATCCCCTGGCCCTGGCTTTGGGCAAAAGGAGGATGAGGAAGGGGCTCTGGAGAAGCAGGGAGAGTTGGGAGCTGCTCACAGCTCTTGGATCTTTTCCCAGAAATGTTTGATGGAAAATGTGGACTCTTCTCCCTGGGTCTGGAGCGAGAGACAGGGACGTGCTGGGCTCATCCCAGCTCCTGCTCTGGTCTGGGATGGTGGGAAGGAGGCAATGGGGACGTGCTGGGCTCATCCCAGCTCCATTCTGGGATGGGTGGGAAGGAGGCAATGGGGACGTGCTGGGCTCATCTACTGCGGTTCCAGTGCTCCTTGTCTCATTCTGAACAGATTTGGAGCATTTTTCCCACTTTCTAGTTGATGCAGGTATTCCCATCAGGAGCCTCTGTGTCCACCCAGAGCCCCTGGGCAGGGGCTGTGCCCGTGTCCCAGGCCCCATCAGCCCGGGATGCCCTTGGCCCCGCTGTTTTCCCGGAGCCTTTGGGGTCAGTGCTGGGTCCCGTGTGCCCGCCCCGGGATTGCTCCGTGCCTGCAGCGGTCCCAGCAGGCCTGGGATGTGTCTGTGGGATTTATCCCAGCCCCGTGTGCCCACGCAGGGATCATCCCCAGGGCTCTGGGATCATTCCTCCTCTGGGAATGTCGCTTCTGCTCCGGGACGGGGCGCGGGGGGGTCCCTCCTGTCCCTCCTCCCCCGAGCTCTGTACATCCAAACCAGCCTTAGTCCTTAATCCATGTCCAAGTTTGGAATGCTTGCAGCGTGTTTGCCCCGTTTTCTGGCTGTTAGCCGTGGTTTTGGGGCTTTTAGGTGTTTTTTTGCTGGGACTGGTGTGTCTGGAACCAGCTGTGCTGCTGAAATCCCCGGGGGGACGGGGTCAGCACAGACACCACTCAATATTCCTGAAAATCCAGGCAGGACAGGAAGCTGACATTGGAGAAAATGTTTGAATTTTCAGTGTTTCTGTCGAACTTATCGTTAATTCCATTTTTTGGTGTTTTTCAATAGTTTGTTGCTCATTTTCCCTGACCTTTGCCCCATGTCTGACTTGGTTTTACCCGTATGTCGTCTTAGTGGTTTAGGGTTGTTTATTTTATTGCTGAACTCTTTAATGGTTGTTTTTTTGTCCAGCTTGGTAAATCCCAAGATGGTTTGGCTGAACGGGGGGTCAGTCACTTGCTGAGGGTTTGGAAAAACCTAAACCTACGCCAGAGATGGGATTTATTTGGGTCAAATTCCAAGTGCTTTTTCTGGGAAATCAGGGTTTTGCTGTGGGGGAAGTGAAGCAGTTTGGGGCAGAGGGGTGGCCGTGCCCAAGCACCTGGGACAGGGGGTGGCACTGCAGGGGCTCTGAGGTCATTTCCCACCCAGCCCATTCCAGGATTCCACGATTCTCAGTTTTTCTGGCAGAGCAGCAGCAGAGATGAGTGTTTGCTCTCTCAGGTCTGAGCTGTCATTCCAAGGCTGGAAGCTCCATGTGTGGAATGTGCCAGGCACATCCGTGAGGAGCACTCCTGCTCCAGCTGGATTCTCCTGTGCTCCACAGGACGGGGAATTTATCTTCCTTACTCCACTGAGGCTTTGCTGTCTTCCTCAAAGTCCAAGTGATCCAAGGATTTCAGTTTTTTCAGGAAACAGGGGACTTTAGCTGGTGGAGATGAGGAGCTCCTTGAGTCACATGGGAGCACGTGGAGTGTTCCAGGCCTGTCCTCTGCTGCCCAGGATCCCCTCCAGGGCGGCTCCCAGGTGCGTGAGGGCCCAGCCCCTGCCCGGCTCTGTTGGCTTTGGGTGGAGGAGCAGAGCTGTGTTTCCTTCTGGGAAGGATCCCATGGGGCTGATCCCCAGCCCTTCCCATCAAACAGAGCCTCTGCCCCTGGCCCAGGTGTGGGTGTGCCTCGGGGTCATGGAATCCTGGAATGGGCTGGGTGGGAAGGGACCTCAGAGCCCCTGCAGTGCCACCCCTGCCATGGCAGGGACACCTCCCACTGTCCCAGGTGCTCCAGCCCCAGTGTCCAGCCTGGCCCTGGGCACTGCCAGGGATGCAGGGGCAGCCCCAGCTGCTCTGGCAATGCCCGCCCAGCCAGGAATTCCTCATTGCCAAGATGCCATCCATGCCTGCCCTCTGGCACTGGGAGCCATTCCCTGGGTGCTGTCCCTGCAGGCCTTGGCCCCAGTCCCTCTGCACTTGGCAAACTGCATTCTCCAGGAACTTCCACTAAAATGGGGAATTTTGAGTCATGTTTTGTATGGTTTTCTTCCCAATATCCCATCTACATCTCCCCTCTTCAGACCCCTGGGATGAGCTGGGAAGGGCCTCGTGTCCTGCTGGTCTCCAGGAGCTGGGGTCAGGCTGGGAGCGGCTCCAGGGACAGGTCTGCAGGTGAATCCTGGAACATCCAGAGCTGGAAGGGAGCACAGGGATCACAGATCCAGCTCCTGGCCCTGCACAGACACCCCAATGATCCCAGGGAGGGGATTGCATCCCTAGGAGGGGAGCTCTGGCAGCCTCGGGGCCATGCCCATTCCCCAGGGAGCCTGGGCAGTGCCCAGCACCCTCTGGGGCAGAACCACTCGGCTCTGTGACCTTGGGACTCCTCCCAGCCTGTTCCAGCCTTCCCAGATAATCCATGTGGGGGGATGAGGTGGGTTTGGGGGAGCTGGGTGTTCCTGGGGTGCATTGGGAGCAGGAGCTGCTGGGAATGTGCTAATCCCGGGAATCCCTGGCAGGGCTCGCAGCTGGCAGCACTCCCTGGTGCTTCCATTCCCATCTCCCTGCTCATTCCCAAGGATCAGAGGTGAGGAGCTGCTCCAGGTCCCTGGGGCAGGACTGGGACCATGGCTGGACCCTCTGGGGTGGTGTGCCATGGGGTTTGGGGGATGGACATTCCCAGGGATGGGCATTGCCGAGCCTGAGCAGGGCAGGGCTCCTCTCCAGGCTGTGGGGTCAGGCTGAGGGACAGCTCCAGGCTCTGGGGCTGCAGGTGCTCCCTGGGAGCTGTACCTGCTTCAGAAAATTCCCTGGTTCTCTGGGAAATGCCGATGAGGAAGCTGAGGGCTCCAGACAGGATCATTTCCCCATCCTGGAGCAGTCTGTGGTCGGTGGGGTTTCAGTTCCCCTTGGATTCAGCCTCTTCCTCCTCCTGCACCCTCTGCCGTTCCCGCTGCCCCAGGAGAGGCAGGTCCCTGGCGAGGGCCCTCCCTCATGGAGGGGATTCCCTTCTGCAGCACAGATCCTGTGAGGAGCCCTGAGGGGGCTGGGAAGGGGCTGACCTGGAGCAAAGGAGGCTCAGGGCTGCACAGCTCCTGCCAGGAGGGCACAGCCGGGGGGGGCGGGCTGTGCTCCAGGGCACAGGGACAGGAGCAGAGGGAACGGCCTCAGGCTGGGCCAGGGCAGCCTCAGGGGGGATTTTGGGGAAATTCCCCCATGGAAAGGGCTGTGCAGCCCTGGCACAGGGTGGAGTGCCCATCCCTGTTGGGGTTTCCGAGCCGTGTGGATGTGACATTTGGGGACATGCACAGTGCTGTTCTCGGGGAATTCTCGCAGTTCCCTCACTGACGGGACATTTCCTCCCCTGTCAGTTCTGGTGGCTCCGGCACTGCCGAGCCCGGCTGAGGCCCCTGTGGAAGCTGACCCCATCATTCCTGCCCCCTTGTCCCTGTCCCTGTCCCTCCCTGCAGGGCTCCCCCCGGCTGTGCCGCGCTCCGCCGCGCAGCCGCCGCCTGAGTGGGACACAGGGAACAAAAGCTCCTTCTGCCCTTGTGGGAGATGTTGGTGCTGGCAGAGGCCGGGTGGAAATGATCCCTGCGGGGTCAAGACAAACTGAGGCAGGGCTTGGATCATTCCCTGTGCCCTGGCAGCGCGGAGCAGGGAGGGACTTGGGCTCCCACGTGTGATCCGTGAGGGGCAGCCCTGGCTGGGATTTGGGTTTGGGGTTTCCCTCTGTCCTTGGCTGCTCTGCAGGGAATTGCCCGGCACGGACAGGACCAGGGCACTGAGGCCTTTTGTCCTGGAGCTTGGAGCTGCTCTCTGCCTGTGGCTGGATCCTGTCCCACTGTCCCTCTGTGTCCCTTTGCCAGTTGGGAACAGCTCTGCCCTGGAGCCAGGCTGGGAGAGCTGGGGGTGCTCACCTGGAGGGGAGAAGGATCCAGGGAGAGCTCAGAGCCCCTGGCAGGGCCTGCAGGGGCTCCAGGAGAGCTGCAGAGGGACTGGGGCCAAGGCCTGCAGGGACAGCACCCAGGGAATGGCTCCCACTGCCAGAGGGCAGGCATGGATGGCATCTTGGCAATGAGGAATTCCTGGCTGGGCTGGGATTGCCAGAGCAGCTGGGGCTGCCCCTGCATCCCTGGCAGTGCCCAAGGCCAGGCTGGACACTGGGGCTGGAGCACCTGGGACAGTGGGAGGAGTCCCTGCCCATGGGGGCACTGGAGGGCTCTGAGGTCCCTTCCCACCCAAACCATTTTGTAATTCCCACATATTTTTCCCCCAGGGCAGGAGGGGCCATGGGAGCAGCCGGGGCTGTTTTTAGGCCGTGGGTAAATGTTGGCATCCCCATAATTATCACCCGAGGTGCCAGTGGAGCTGGGAATGGCTCCCCGGGGAAGCTGCTGGAATTTGGCATCAGGTAAAAATAGCAGAGGTTCCTCCCCAGAACGCTTTTAGCAGCTCTGGCCATGGGACCGTGGCTGGACACCGGGATCCTCCTCCCGGGGGAGCTGAGCCACAGCACCCACCCAGCTCCAGGCCATGGAATCAGGGAATCCTGGCATGGCTGGGTGGGAAGGGACCCCAAAGCCCCTGCAGTGCCACCCCTGCCATGGCAGGGACACCTCCCACTGGCCCAGGTGCTCCAGCCCCAGTGTCCAGCCTGGCCTTGGGCACTGCCAGGGATGCAGGGGCAGCCCCAGCTGCTCTGGCAATCCCAGCCCAGCCAGGAATTCCTCATTGCCAAGATGCCATCCATGCCTGCCCTCTGGCAGTGGGAGCCATTCCCTGGGTGCTGTCCCTGCAGGCCTTGGCCCCAGTCCCTCTGCAGCTCTCCTGGAGCCCCTCCTGCACATTTTCCCCCCAGCTGGGTGTTACTGTCACCTGGCTGCTCTTGGTGGAAGCCCAGAGGATGTGAGGTCCAAAGGGACCTTCAGGGATCCCCTGGGATCCCTTAAAGCAGCTCCTGGGCCCTCACAGCTTCCAGTTTTCCTGGAGGGCTCCTCCAAAGAGACCTCTGGCTCCTGCCCCGTGTGGGTGGTGGTTTGAGGTGGTTTGAGGTGCTTTGAGGGGTTGTGGGGCCGTGTCCCCCAGGATTGATGGGAACCCCTCCTGCTCAGCCGTGCTGTGGCTGGGGCAGCAGTGGCAGCTGCAGCTGTGCCCGTGTCTGTGTCCCGCTGCCAGCGACGCTCGGGGCCGGCGGCGCTTTCCTGCGCCGGGCTCTCGGAAGCAGGTGGGGCTTTTTTAATTTAATTACTTCCTCTTCTGCCTTAATGTTTCCAAAGATAAACACAGCTCTCCCTTGGAACGGGGTCAGGGAACAGCTGGGCTCTGCCCAGGCTGTGCCGAGCCCGCTCCCAGGCCCAGCTCTGGGAGGTGGTGGGGATCTCCCAGGATCTGCCCCTGCCAGGACAGCAGGGATTCCATGCCAGGCTGCTCCCTCCTCACTGCCCACTCCTGCATCCTGGGATCTCCCCTGGGGCGCGTGCTGAGTGCCATCCCAGCAGGGCTGGCTGTGGGCAGGATCCAAGGGGATCTTCCTGCAGGATCTGGGGTGGTGGGAGAGCGGAGAGCCCCACACTGCACAGGCTCCTGGGATTTTCCAGCTGTGTTCTGTGCCAGGGATTTGCCAGCGTTCCTGATCCCGGGGAGTCTGCACCCCCAGCTCCTGGCAGGGCAGCTGGCACTGCCCCTGGGCTGTGTCCAGGGGGACATGGCTCTCTCCAGCATTTCTCCTGGATTTGAGGGGGATTCGGGGGAGGTTGAGAAGGATTAGGAAGAGGTTTGAGGAATAATGACATCCTGGGACAGGGCTGGTGAGAGCCAGGGTGGGGGGATCAGCGCTGACCCCTCCTTCCCCTGCCTCATTTCAGCTTCTTACAAACACCCTCACCCTGAGCCTGCCAAAGCCATTGCTCCCTGGATTCCGTAGGGAATGGGAGCTCCATGAAGTGCCATGCTGGGAGTGTCCCCAGCTCCCCATGCTGGCCAGGCAGTGACACCCCTGCTGCTGCTCCAGGACGTTGTAACTGGGAGTGAGTGACCCCGGGCTGGGGGCTTTGCCTCCCCGGGAAGCGTTCTGTGGCTGGATGGAGTTTTTCCAGCCTGGAATTGCATGCAGACAGTTTGTTTCCTCACCCAGCTCTCTGTCTCAGGCTGTGGGTGATCCTTATCTCCCCTGGGTGATCCTTATCTTCCCTGTGTCCAGCGGGTCAAGCACATCCTCAGACATCACTGAGGTGACCATTAAACAGGGAGCGAGGCCCTTATTCCTAAGTTTTCCCCTTTTGTTAGCTGCACTCAGGACAGGAATTGCTGTTCTGGGTGTGACTTTGGGAGACTTTTGCCCTAAATCCCCTCCAAGTCCCTTTGGCCGAGCCAGAGGTGTCCCTGTCACCCTGCTCCTGCAGGGTTCCTGCTGTCTGGGAAGGGCTGTGTCCTTCCCAGGCTCCTTGTCCCATGGGATTGCACTAAAACACGGAGAGAACCACGAGAGGGAAATTATTCCTTGGGATTTTGTGTGTCCCGTTCTGGGGGACACAGCGGCCATGCCACAGGGGGGATGTGGCCTTGGGGACAGCTGGAGGGGACACTGGGGGTCCGGTAAGTGCCACTTCAGGAAGAGTTTCTCCATGGAAAGGGTTGTCCAGCACTGGAACAGGGATTGCAGTGCCCATCCCTGGAGGTGTCCAAGGGATTCCTGCAGGTGGCACTCAGGGCTCTGGGCTGGGGACCGGTGGGCATTGGGCACAGCTGGGACTCAGTGATCCCAAAGGGCTTTTCCAGCCTCAGGGATGCCGGGAT
>NW_005054691.1:143527-144894 GCF_000277835.1 Geospiza fortis | reverse complement strand
TGGGCTGGCTCATCCCTGTCTGTGTTTTATTGCTGCTCTTTGGGAGGGAGGCAGGAGCTCATGGCCAGGGCTGGGCTAGCCCAGCTCCCCACTCAGGTGATGATTCCTGGTGAACAGAGGGGTGAAGGATGGGCTGGATGTCCTCAGGTTGGTGTGACATGTCCAAGAATCATGGAATGGCTTGGTGGGGAGGGACATCAAACCCCATGCAGTGCCACTCCTGCCAAGGCAGGGACACCTTCTACTGTCCCAGAGTGCCCAGTGCCCCCAAAGGGGCTCCAGGAGAGCTGCAGAGGGACTGGGGCCAAGGCCTGCAGGGACAGCACCCAGGGAATGGCTCCCACTGCCAGAGGGCAGGCATGGATGGCATCTTGGCAATGAGGAATTCCTGGCTGGGCTGGGATTGCCAGAGCAGCTGGGGCTGCCCCTGCATCCCTGGCAGTGCCCAAGGCCAGGCTGGGCACTGGGGCTGGAGCACCTGGGACAGTGGGAGGTGTCCCTGCCATGGCAGGGGTGGCACTGCAGGGGCTCTGGGGTCCCTTCCCACCCATCCCATCTCAGGATTATGATGCAGGCATGGGAAAGGGGATGCAGCTCCTGGACATGACTGGAGGGATGACAGGAGGTGGTCCCAGGGGTTTGGGGCTGGGCCAGGATGGCATGGCATGGCATAGGATGGGATGGCATGGAGTGGCATGTCACCATGCTAGGTGATCACCCCTGGTGTGGCACACAGCCTGTGCCTGTCTGGGAGCTCCTGGCAGCTGCAGCCTCACCGTTTTCCCCCAGGCTTTTCCTGCCCGGTGCCGGTGCCACGCGGGGCAGGTGCTGCAGCTGGGCCAGGCCCGGGCCCAGCTCTGGGGCCGTGCCAATCCCGGATCCTGGGGAATTCCAGGGGCAGCTGCTGCAGCCCCAGTGCCAGGCTTTGGTCCTGCCATGGCCCCCCTGGTGTGTCCCAGCAGCTGAACAGGGCAGGTTTGGTCCTTGGGCCCACCTGGGCTGGCAGTGGCTGCTGGTGACAAATCCCACTGGCTCCATCGGCGTGGGAATGTCCTGCACAGGGCTGTTCTCTTCTGACACCGTGGATCCATGGAGTCCGGTTGGAAAAGCCCTTTCTGTCCTCTGAATCTGACCATTCCCAGCACTGCCAGGGCCACAGCTGACCCTGTCCCCAAGTGCCACATCCACATGGATTAGAAATCCCAGCAGGGATGGGGACTCCACCACTGCCCTGGGCAGCTGTGCCAGGGCTGCACAGCCCTTTCCATGGGGGAATTCCCCAAAATCCCCCCTGAGGCCGTTCCCTGTGCTCCTGTCCCTGTGCCCTGGAGCACAGCCCGACCCCCCCGGCTGTCCCCTCCTGGCAC
>NW_005054691.1:141457-143234 GCF_000277835.1 Geospiza fortis | reverse complement strand
GGGGCCCGGCGCTGCCCGCAGGATTCCAGGGGTCCCTGGGCAGGGCCAGCACAGGGGACAGTCCCTGCCCTGGGGCCGTGCCCTCCCTGCTCTGGCTGTGTGCCAGGCCCTGGCAGTGCCCTCCCTGCTCTGGCTGTGTGCCAGGCCCTGGCAGTGCCCTCCCTGCTCTGGCTGTGTGCCAGGCCCTGGCAGTGCCCTCCCTGCTCTGGCTGTGTGCCAGGCCCTGGCAGGAGCCACCTCTCAGTGCACAGGTAGGACAGAGTGACTGGAGGATCGGGGAGTCCCCGAGTTGGTTGGGTGAAACGGACCTCAAACCCCTCCAGTGCCACCCCTGCCGTGGCAGGGCCACCTTCCCTGGTGCCAGGCTGCTCCAGCCCCATCCAGCCTGGCCTGGGGGTTTCCAGGGATGGGGCAGGGGCTGCTGGCAGTGCTCCCCTCTGTGTTGGTTGGTGCTGGTTGATGCAATCGCTCCCAGGGCTTGCAGGACATTTCCCAATCCCTGTTTGGTGCTGCCCAGGGATTCATGGCTCCTGCCTCGTTCCAAGAGACCCATCAGGGCCCTGCTCTGGGCTGGGCTGGGCCTCGTTTGCCTGTGCTGGAGCAGCCCCAGGCTGGGCTGGGGTCAGAGCTTGGCTCCAAGTGCCCTCAGCAGCAGCTCCAGGTCCTGGCAGGTTGTGTGGCCTTGCACCTGCTCTGTCCCTGCCTTTGCAGGAGCCACCTCAGAGAGTCCAGGCAGGGCTTTGGAGCACCAAGGATTTTCTGGTGCTGTAAAGCTGCTGAATTTATAAATAATTCCTGCAGCTAGAGGCTCTGGGAAGCCTCAGCTGATGCTTCCAGGCAGGCATGAGGCTGCCCCTGAACCTGGGGGAGCTGGAGCATCACTAATGGTGTGAAATGAATGTTTCTGGAATAATTTAAGGTATCTGAAGGTACTGGATGTTTCTAAAGTGATTCCACACTCTCCTGGCTGGACATCATCTCTAGGTTGGAGCCAGGGGGAAGGAGGGCAGGAACAGCTCTGGCTTCTGTGGGGAGGACTTGGAATCGTGGAACAGTTTGGGGTGGAAGGGACCTAAAGTCTCATCCAGTTCCATGGCAGGGACACCTCCCACTGTCCCAGGTGCTCCAGCCCCAGTGCCCAGCCTGGCCTTGGGCACTGCCAGGGATGCAGGGGCAGCCCCAGCTGCTCTGGGCACCTGTGCCTGCCCCAGCTCTGAGCTGTGTTGTGTGAACTTTGTGCTCCCCTGGATGATTTCACCCCGAATTCCCGAGGTTCAGGGATGTGGGAGTCGTGTCCCAGCCTGCAGAGGAGCCCTTCCAGGGGACTGGCCGGACCAGTGGTCCCGTGCTGGTGGTGAAACACCTGCAGTCACCTGGGAGGGGAGGGTGTCAGGTGTGAGGGCTGGGACAGGGCTTGTTCCAGACAAGCTCCTTTGCCTCAAATCCCTGCAAAAATTCCCTTCTCTCTCTCTGTTGTATTTAGCTCTTCAGGAAAAGGAGACTCAGGGCTGCCCCCAGCACTCCCTGCAGCTCCTGAAAGGTGCCTGTGCCCAGCTGGGCTCGGGCTCTTTCTCCAGCAGCTCTGACACAACCAGAGCACACAGCCTCGAGCTGTGCCAAGGGAAATTCAGGCTGGAGAGCAGGAAAAAGCTTTTCCAGCAAGGGGGATACAGTTCTGCAATGGCTGCCCGGGGAGGGGCTGCAGTCCCCATCCCTGGGGGTGTTTAACAAGCCTGGATGGGGCACTGGGTGCCAGGGGCTGGGCTGGTCTCTTGAA
>NW_005054691.1:138635-141318 GCF_000277835.1 Geospiza fortis | reverse complement strand
AGCCCCTGCCTGGGGGGCTGGCAGGGACTGGGGCTGCCGTGCTCCACCCGTGAATCCCCCGGGATTTTCCAGGGAGGGTGGGCGCCTCCTGCAGGCTCTGGGAGCACCCCAGCCCCGGGAGGGAGCGGCCTGGCTGGTGTGTGTGCAGGGCTGAGGCGCAGCTCCTCTTGTGCCACCATTGTGGGGACACGGGGGACACGCTCGTGTGTCCGTGACCCGTGTCCGGGGCAGCGCCCTTCCCGGCAGTGTCCGGCCGTGTCCCGGCGTGCCAGCGCTCCCAGCCGGGGTCATCCGGTGCCGTGCCTCAGCCCCGTGTTTACCTCTGGGCTTATTTAGAATTTCCTGTATCACAACAACATCCCGTGACCTTCCAGCGCGGCCGGGGCGGGGCCGGGCTGCCCCAGGTGTCCCCCAGGAGCCGCAGGAAGGATGGAGCAGCAGCTGCCTGCGGGCCGAGGTTCACAGGCACACGTGCTTTCCCAGGAATCTCCGGCTTTCCCAGGGATCTCAGCTGCGATGGCAGGAGAATGGATGGGGCAGGGCCAGCTCTCCCGGGCAGGAAGGGACGCGCCGATCCCGCAGCCCGATACGGAGCTGAATGGTGGGAAGTGGGAAAGCTGGGATCAGGCTGCCCCGGGAGCAGCTGAGGGAAGTGCTGGGTCCCTGAGTCAGGCTGTTGGTGACAGCCCCCAAAATCAGGATGTACCTGCCTGCAGCTGGCTGGAGGGTGGCAGCTCCTGGCTCTGGGAAAACCCCGGGAGCTGAGGTTCCCATTGTTCTCAGGAGCCCTTGGAATGATTTCTGTTTGTGTTGAGGACACGGAGCCTGAGATCCCCCCAGCCCTGGGCTGAGCCCAGTGGGCAGCAGGGCAGGGAGATCCTGCCCCTGTGCCCCTCAGGTGCTGCCCCAGCCCTGGGGACACAGCAGCAGCACCTGGAGCTGCTGCAGAGCCCAGAGAGGCCCCGGAGCTGCTCCAGGGCTGGAGCCCCTCAGTTCCCAGGGAGCCAGGCTGGGAGAGCTGGGGGTGCTCACCTGGAGAGGAGAAGGATCCAGGGAGAGCTGAGAGCCCCCAGCAGGGCCTGCAGGGGCTCCAGGAGAGCTGCAGAGGCACTGGGGCCAAGGCCTGCAGGGACAGCACCCAGGGAATGGCTCCCACTGCCAGAGGGCAGGCATGGATGGCATCTTGGCAATGAGGAATTCCTGGCTGGGCTGGGATTGCCAGAGCAGCTGGGGCTGCCCCTGCATCCCTGGCAGTGCCCAAGGCCAGGCTGGACACTGGGGCTGGAGCACCTGGGCCAGTGGGAGGTGTCCCTGCCATGGCAGGGGTGGCACTGCAGGGGCTCTGGGGTCCCTTCCCACCCAGCCCATTCCATGGTTTTTTGGTCTTGTATCCTCTCCCCTTTAACTGAGGATATTGCAGCAAAGCCGTGGCAGGGCTGGGTGTGTAGGATGCAGCTTGGAGCCGTAATCCTGACGTGTGGATCTCAAGGGATTTTCCTGTCTGGAGCTTGAGCCGAGCCCTTGGCACTGGGAGCGGGCAGGCTTTGGCCAGGGCTGGGAGCACTCGGGGCCAGGGCTGCCTCCAGGGGGATGTGGGGATGGAGCAGGGTCAGAGCAGGGACGTGGTGACAGAGGAGGGATGAGCGGGGCTGTGGTGACAGAGCAGGGCTGTGGTGTTGCAGCACGTGGCCAGGCAGGATCTGGTTGACCCCATCCCTGTGGATATTTGGTGCCCAGTTTGGCTCCAGCCTTTCCATTTTGAGCCCAGGGCTATAAATGGCCCCTTTCCCTTTCCCTTTCTCTTTCTCTCTCCCTGCTAAATCCAGCTGTGGCTGCCGGGTGCTGAGCAGGGCCCTGGGGACTTGTCTGGGCTTCCAAAATAGCCCTTCCCTGGGGCTCCTCCTGCTTTCCCAGCCCCATTCCATGGCCAGGACCCGGCTCCCGGGATGGGAGAGGCCCCGGGTGGTCCCTGGACAGGGATAATCCCTCCCTCTGGAAGGGGCTGCAAGGAGCCCCCTCTCCCCACCACGGGGCTGCCTGCCTTCCTGGCTGGGCCAGAATCCTTGGCATTTGTGATTCCCAGCTGGATCCAGGAGCAGCTCTGTCTCTGGAGAGGCCTGAGCAGTGTGGGAGCCCTTCCCAGCCTGGCAGGGTCTGTGACAGGAGCACTTGGTGGCACTGTCACCTCGGGCTGTCCCAGAGCCGGCTGGTTCTGGAGTGCCCGCCTGTCCTGCTGGGCCTTTTCCAGGCTGTCCATGGGAAACAGCAGGACCTAGGGTCTGGAGTGATGTGGGCTGGGGGCAGGTGAGGGTTTGGAGCGCTGCCAGTGCTCCATAAAGCCCCGGGGAAGCAGGAGCTGTCAGGAACCCAAAATAAACCCCAGGCAGGATTATTTGGGGAAAGGCCAGCAGGGAGATGAGGAGCAGGGAGTGCAGCTCAGAGCGGCGGTGCTGGCCGTGTTGGGATCACAGGGAAGGAAGTTCTGCCTGGAGAGAGAGCAGAGCTGCTGCTCCAGTACCATTCCCACGTCCAGAGAAGGCTCTGGGAGCTGTTTGCTCCGGGGTTCCTTGGAATCTCTGCTGTTCCCTGCTGGAGTGGGCAGTGCTGCTCGGCCTGGGAGGGGCTGGGGTCTCTCCTGTGCTGCCCCATCCATGGAGAGCTGGAGCACCCCGGGGTTGTTCCA
>NW_005054691.1:138296-138607 GCF_000277835.1 Geospiza fortis | reverse complement strand
TCCCTGCTGCCCTCTAATCCCATCTTGTCTCCACAGGGAGCGGGGATGGACAGGGCCAGATCCTGCAGCGCTTCCCGGAGAAGGACTGGGAGGACAACCCCTTCCCACAGGGCATCGAGCTGGTGAGTGCCTGGGGACCCACGGGTGACACTGGGGGTGACACTGGACACATCCCACGGGGTCTGACTGGGGGGCCAGGAGGGAGCGGTTCCCTCCTGCCCTGGGTGCATCTCCAGCTGTGGAACTCTCCAGAAACGGTGGGATGGATCCAGCACAGGCTCCTCTCCTGGCCTCCTGCTACCCCTCCTCTT
>NW_005054691.1:136594-138197 GCF_000277835.1 Geospiza fortis | reverse complement strand
TCCCCCATCCAGGCTTGTGAAACACCCCCAGGGATGGGGACTGCACCCCCTCCCCGGGCAGCCATTGCAGAACTGTATCCCCCTTGCTGGAAAAGCTTTTTCCTGCTCTCCAGCCTGAATTTCCCTTGGCACAGCTCGAGGCTGTGTGCTCTGCTTGTGTCAGAGCTGCTGGAGAAAGAGCCCGAGCCCAGCTGGGCACAGGCACCTTTCAGGGGCTGCAGGGAGTGCTGGGGGCAGCCCTGAGTCTCCTTTTGTGCAGGCTGAGCACCCCCAGCTCCTGTTGCCCTGCCTGAGGCTGGGTCCCAGGGCCTGCGTGTCCCCAGCCCTCCTGACACAGCTCTCCGGAGTGCTTTGGGATCAGCTCAGAGCTGGGACATTCCCGGGATGTGGAGCTGTGGGGATCCTCCAGCTCATCCAGGAGGGTGGGATTGTTCCCCTCGTTGCTGAACTGGAGTGGGAGCTCTTCCCAGTCCCTGCCCTGTGCCCTGGAGCTCCAGGCACCCTGAGGGAGGAGCTGGAGCCCCATTGCAGTGAAAAGGCTGGGCTGGGACAGGCTGAGCCCCGCAGGCTGAGCCCTCTGGATGCTGCTCCATTCCCCCTGGGGTTCATGGAATCACAGATTTATTTGGGTTGGAAAATCCCTCTGAGGCCACTGAGTGCAGTCAGTGATGCCAAGGCCACCACTGCCCATGTCCCCAGGTGCCACATCCACATGGCTTTGAAACCCCTGCAGGGATGGGGACTCCAGCACTGCCCTGGGCAGCTGTGCCAGGGATGGACATCCTTTTAGGTGGGATCTTGGGAAGGAATTCCTGCCTGGGAGGGCAGGCAGGCCTTGGCACAGGGTGCCCAGAGCAGCTGGGGCTGCCCCTGCATCCCTGGCAGTGCCCAGGGCCGGGCTGGACACTGGGGCTGGAGCACTTGGGACAGTGGGAGGTGTCCCTGCCCATCATCACTGGGGTCGCTGGCTCCTCATCCCATTGTTACTGGGATCAGCAGTGTCCAGCTCCTCTTCCCATCACGTGTCCCCTGAAATTCCAGCACAATTTGGGACCTTTCTGTGCTGTTTAATCTGAGGCAAAAACACACATTTATTTTTATATTTACTTTTATTTTTCTGCTCTGAGTTTCCTGGTGTCTGCAGGGACTTGGGAACTGTCCCAAGCAGGAGCAAAGCTGCTTTTTTTCCCAAGGGTCAAACTGTCCAGCCAAAAAATCCTTGGAATTTAAACAATTGGAGCCCTGTGCTGTTGGGAGGCAGGGGTGGCTCCAGGGCTTCCCACAAACTCTCTGAGAGTCCTGGGGGAGCAGCACGTGGGGCTGCTCCGAAGGCAGCTCGGGAAATCCACGGGAGCCCGTCCCGGGGGTCGGGTGGGATGTGCCCCTGCGGTCAGGGCTGATCTCCTTGGCAGCTTTTTGGGGAAAGAAGCGTTCCCAGGGTGTGCAGGGAGCTGGGCTTTGGAGCTCCTGGCCGTGCACAGTGTCCAGCAGCAAGTCCCAGCAGAAATATCTCATTTTAATGGATCGAGTTCCTCTGGGGACAGGCACAGGGTGTGGATAAAGCACCCTGGGAGCCTCTCCCTGCCTGCCCAGAGCTGCTCCT
>NW_005054691.1:134429-136555 GCF_000277835.1 Geospiza fortis | reverse complement strand
AGCCCAGGGTCTCTGCTGGAAAAGGGGCAGCCAGGTGGGAATGGAGATTCCTGTAAATCCAGGGGCTCCCTGTGCTCCAGTGGGGCTCAGGGCCAATCCCACTCTCCTTTTTGGATCCTTCCTCAGCACTGGGTTTTAGGATTTTCCATGCCATGATCCCACAGGTCTGCTGGACTCGGTGTGGGATTTTCCATGTCCGGAGGCAGCTCTGGGGTGTTTTGGCACCTGCTGGGTTTGTCCAGGCCTCCAGACCAGCTCCACCTTTGCCAGCATTCCAGGGCATCCAGGGCTTTCCAGGGCCTGCAGGGGCTCCAGGAGAGCTGCAGAGGGACTGGGGCCAAGGCCTGCAGGGACAGCACCCAGGGAATGGCTCCCACTGCCAGAGGGCAGGCATGGATGGCATCTTGGCAATGAGGAATTCCTGGCTGGGCTGGGATTGCCAGAGCAGCTGGGGCTGCCCCTGCATCCCTGGCAGTGCCCGAGGCCAGGCTGGACACTGGGGCTGGAGCACCTGGGATGGTGGGAGGTGTCCCTGCCATGGCAGGGCTGGCACTGCAGGGGCTCTGAGGTCCCTTCCCACCCAACCATTCACGGATTCCCTGATTCCCTGATCCTGACCCAGCAGCTCTGTGTGCTCTGGGCTCCTCATTCCCACAATGCCAGGAGATCTCCGTGTGGGGCTGGGGGCAGTGAGGGGCAACTCCCACCTTGGGACAGTGACACCAGGACAGTGACACCAGGACAGTGACACCGTGTGCTCATCCCGGTGTTCTGCTGAGCCGACCTTCCCCTCTGCCCCATGGGAGCCGGCAAGAGGCCCCAGGATGGAGGGGCCCCGGGATGGAGGAGCCCCGGGATGGAGGGGCCCTGGGATGGAGGAGCCCCGGGATGGAGAGGCCCCGAATGTTGCTTTCCAAGGACACAGAATGTGGGAAGCAGCTCCTGGGGTGCTTTCTGCTCCTGTCCCTCCTGCTGCCATCCCAAGGATCTGCACAAAGCCCAGCTCCTGTCCCGTAGACTCTTCCCAGGGAGGACAGGAGGATCTGTGGGCGCTGTGAGCACGGGGAGTGGTGAGCAGCTGGGAGACTCAGGTGGGATCCACCCTGGGCTCCTGAGGGAGCTGGGGCAGGACTCCTGAGCTCGCCAGGCCCTGGTGCCATGGTTCTGTCCCGGGGTTTGCAGAATTCCCGTGTCCTCAGCGTGCCTCCAGCCCTGGGAGGAGCTGAGCTGGAAGGAGCTGTCCTGCACCCAGGGAATTTTCCACAGCTCCTCAGCAGCCAACTAACTGCAGCCCTGAGGAAATCAAGAAAATCCCCCGAGGCTCGGGAAGCCGGGGGAGTCTGGAATTACCCCGGCCCTGGGAGGGGCTTTGGGCAGTGCCAGGGGCTGGCGCAGTGAGATGGCACAGCCGGGCCGTGTCTGTGCCAGGGGAGTGGTGCCACCTCCTGGAGCTGCTCCAGAGCCCGTGTCCCACGTGTCCCCTTTCCTTCTGGGCTCTGTGTGGTGCTGGCATGGGGTGTCTGGCCCACGGTGCCATGGGGTCAGTGCAGAGTTTGGGGTCCGTGTGCCATGGGGCATTGCAGAGTTTGGGGTCTGTGTGCCATGGGGTCAGTGCAGAGTTTGGGGTCCGTGTGCCATGGGGGCAGTGCAGAGTTTGGGGTCTGTGTGCCATGGGGTCAGTGCAGAGTTTGGGGTCCGTGTGCCATGGGGGCAGTGCAGAGTTTGGGGTCTGTGTGCCATGGGGCAGTGCAGAGTTTGGGGTCCGTGTGCCATGGGGCAGTGCAGAGTTTGGGGTCTCTGTGCCCTGGGGGAACCTTCCCCAGGAGCTGGGGCCTCCTGCCTGGCTGGGCTGTCCCATCACGACCCCTCCCAGTCTGGGGTTCTCCAGGCAGATCCTGCTGTCCCTGCAGGCAGGAGGGGATGTTACTGGCCCTGCTTCCCCACAGGGGGGATTTGGGGATTCCCAGAGCTGGCCCAGCGGGGTTGGGATTCCAGGAGCCCAAGGGCTCTGCCCGGTGCTCTCCCAGCTCCCGGCCCCTGGAGCTGCCCTTCCCTGCAGGCTCGGTGGGTGATGTGGGCCGGGGCTCAGGGCTGGATCCCGCGGCGGGGGTGAGGGTGGCAGCCCC
>NW_005054691.1:133068-134236 GCF_000277835.1 Geospiza fortis | reverse complement strand
CGGCCTGTCCTTTGCCCGCCCTGTCCTGAGCCCAGCCTGTCCCTCCCGCAGTTCTGCCAGCCCAGCGGGTGGCAGCTCTTCCCCGAGAGGAACCCCCCCACCTTCTTCGTGGCCGTGCTCACCGACATCAACTCGGAGCGGCACTACTGCGCCTGCTTCACCTTCTGGGAGGCCGTGGAGAGCCCGCAGGTACCGCCATGCGGGGACACACGGGGACATGGGGACACACAGGGACACGGACACAGGGGGACACATGGGAACATGGGGGACACATGGGAACATGGGGTACACATGGGAACACGGGGACACGGGGACGGGGGCTGGCGGCGCTGACGGGGAAGCTCCCGGCTGCCTTTGGCACTGGCCAGGGGTTCCTGCCTTCCCTGTGCCACAGGAATCCATGGGTGGGTGGGAAGGGTGGCCAGCAGCACTGACAAGGAGGCACCCAGCTGCTTTTAGCAGGGGGTTCCTGCCTTCCCTGTGCCACAGGAATCCATGGGTGGATGGATGGGAAGGGTGACCAGCAATGCTGGTGGAGAAGCATTCAGTTGGATTTAGCTCTGGCCGGTAGTTCGTGCCTTCCCTGTGTCAGAGGAATTTGTAGATGGATGGTCAAGGCTGGTCAGCAGTGCTGGTGGAAAAGCACCCAGCTGCTTTTGGCTCTGGCCAGGGGTTCCTGCCTTCCCTGTGCCACAGGAATCCATGGGTGGGTGGGAAGGGTGGCCAGCAACACTGACAAGGAGGCACCCAGCTGCTTTTAGCAGGGGGTTCCTGCCTTCCCTGTGCCACAGGAATCGGGACCCTGGCACTAGGAGCTTGGGGCAGGGAAGAGCATCCCTTAACCCCCAGCCCGGGCTGGTTTGTGTCTCCGCAGCCCCAGAGCCATGCCAGGAACGGTGAGGGTGAGGAGGAGGAGGAGGAGGCCTCGTCCCTGGTGCAGCCTGCCCAGCTGTTTGCTCCCAAGAGCCTGGTGCTGGTGTCGCGGCTGGACCACGCCGAGGTGTTCCGGGTGAGTCAGGAGCAGGGGTGCTGCTCAGGGGAGGGGGCAGCTGTGCTGGGAAAGGCTCCCTGCCCGTGGGAGTGGGAACACGCTGGCACAGCCCCTGGGAGCCTGGCTCCATCCTGCCCTGCCCTTGGCACCCCGGGCTGTGGGGCTGCAGCTGCTGGC
>NW_005054691.1:130642-132980 GCF_000277835.1 Geospiza fortis | reverse complement strand
GCTGGGAGAGCTGGGAATGTTCCCCTGGAGCAGGGAAGGCTCCAGGGAGAGCTTCCAGCACATTGCAGGGCCTGCAGGGGCTCCAGGAGAGCTGCAGAGGGACTGGGGCCAAGGCCTGCAGGGACAGCACCCAGGGAATGGCTCCCACTGCCAGAGGGCAGGCATGGATGGCATCTTGGCAATGAGGAATTCCTGGCTGGGCTGGGATTGCCAGAGCAGCTGGGGCTGCCCCTGCATCCCTGGCAGTGCCCAAGGCCAGGCTGGAGCAGCCTGGGACAGTGGGAGGTGTCCCTGCCTTGTGTGGAGTGGGAATTCTCTGAAATACAGGATCTGTTTTCCCAAGCCTGGGACTGCAGAGTGGGGTCCTGCCAGGCGCAAGCTGGGGCACCTCCAGGGGACAGGGTCCCCTCACTTGTTCCCAAAGACAGAGGTGTCCTGCCAGCTGCTCTCCTGGGACAGAAACAGTTCCCAGTTCCTCATTCCAGTGCCCAGGAATCTGAACTTCATCTTCCCTCGTTATTCCAGTGGGCAGGGATTTATCCTGCTCTTCCCTCATTATTCCATTGTGCCAGAGTCTGCCTGCCCCTGCTCTCCAAATCCCAGTATTTGTGTTTTCCCTTTTCCTCAGTGGTTGGAAACCAGCATCCCAAGGGTGCCTGGAACACAAATTCCTCGAATCCCTTGTTCCCAGCTTGTCCTGGGGGCTGCCCTGTGCTGGTGCCCCCAGATCTGAGACTGCTGTTGCTTCCCAGTTGGAATAGGGTGTTTTGGTGGGAAGGGACCCACAGTGACCACCCAGGGCTCACCAGAGTCCAGGTGTGCTGTCAAAGGCATTGCCCAAATTTTGGGCATCTCAGCCAGCTCTTGCTGGGGAAGGATCTCCTGCCATGCCTTCCCTGGGGTTTGTGTGGGACTGAGGGTGCAGGGAGGCTGGGGCAGCCCAGCTGCCCTGGTCACCTCTCTCCTGGAGCTTTGGAAAGCCCCTCAGTGCTGCTCCCATGGAGCTCTGGCCTTGGGGACACATCTCCTGCTCTGGTGGGGTCGGTGCAGGGATGGGAACCTGCCCCTGGCTGGAATATCCCATCCCTGTGGATGAGGGAGACCCGGAGCTGGCATTGCCAGGGTGTGTTTGTGGCTGAGGACAAGCCCTGGGGTGTCCCCAGCTGCCTGCACTGCTCATCCCTGCTCTGCTCCCCTCTCCAGAACAGCCTGGGGCTGATCTACACCATCTACGTGGACGGGCTGAGCGTGTCCCTGGAGAACGTCATCGGGAACCTGCTGACCTGCACCATCCCCATCACGGGGGGAGCACAGGTGGGTCCTGGGGTCCTGCTGCCCTCCCTGACCTCGCTCTGTCCCCTCAGAGCCCAGCCCTGCTCCCCATGCTGGCGTGGGCCCCATGGGCAGGGCCTGGCTCCGTGCCCTGCTGCCTTCCCGAGTGCTTCCGAGCACAAATCCCACTCACATCCTCAATTAGCCAAGGGGCTCGGGCTGCAGCTTCTGTCCTGGCTCCTGCTGCCTTGGGAGGGAGCACCAGGGGCTTGACGTAGGTGCTGCTCAATCCATGCAAGCATTCCCTGGCCCATGGGCACTCCTGGGGTCTGGCTCTGTGCTCAGCCCTGTGGGGTCCCCCTGTGGAGAGAGAGCTGCTCCAGAGCCAAGTGGTCACGGGCCATCTGTGAGAGCAGGGCTGGGACAGCTGTGGGGACACGGGCCAGCAGGGCCACGACAGAGCCTGGAGCTCTCCTCGGGGCACTGGCCTGGTGCTGTGCCGTGTCTGTGCCAGGTGCTGTGCCCATGGCTGTGCCAGGTCCTGTGTCTGCACCGGCTCCTGTGCCTGTGCTGGGGGCCTGAGGAGCAGCAGCTTGTCGTGCAGCTGAGGCCACCAACCCCCCTGCTGTCCCCTCAGAGCCATGTGTCCCTCCAGCCTGCCCTGCTCTGGGCCAGCTGGGCTCAGCACATGGAGCTGGGAGGCTCCCTGGGGGTGGAAGAGAGGGAGAGCCCAGCTGGAGCCCCTGGCAGGAGGTTGGGGACAGCAGTTTGTGCCCTGGAGCTCTCGTGCCCTGCTGGCCCCTGGGATGTCCCTGTGGATGTGTGCTTGTGTCCCCATGTGCCTTCCCTCAGCTGAGCTCCCCTTCCCCCAGCGCAGAGGGCCAGGAATGATCCCACAGCCCGGGTGATCCAGTGGGGGAGCCTTGGCCAGCCTGGGACAGCAGCACGGGGCACTGGGACAGCACCATGGGGCACTGGGACAGCAGCACAGGATACTGGGAGAGCGCCATGGGGCACTGGGACAGCAGCACGGGGCACTGGGACAGCAGCACGGGGCACTGGGACA
>NW_005054691.1:129108-129716 GCF_000277835.1 Geospiza fortis | reverse complement strand
GGGGCACTGGGACAGCACTGCAGGGCACTGGGACAGCAGCACGGGGCACTGGGACAGCAGCACAGGATACTGGGAGAGCGCCATGGGGCACTGGGACACAGCACGGGGCACTGGGACAGCAGCACGGGGCACTGGGATAGCACTGCAGGGCACTGGGACACAGCACGGGGCACTGGGACAGCAGCACGGGGCACTGGGACAGCACTGCAGGGCACTGGGACAGCAGCACAGGCCCCCGTGCCTCCACAGGGGTTCCCTCCCCGCGGTGCCCTGACCCCGAGGGGGCTGTCCCTGATCCCATATCACAGCAGGATTTGGGGCAGGTGCTGCCACACACTCCGGGCTCCCTCTGGCACCCAGAGCCATGCGGGTCCCGGGAGAAGCAGCAGTGCTGCTGGGTTTTGTGGAGGGAGGTGGAGCCAGGCCTGTCCCAGTGCTCTGGGGCAGAGTGAGGTGCTGCCGATGCCCGAGGTGCTGCCCATGCCCGAGGTGCTGCCCATGCCCGAGGTGCTGCCCGTGCCCAGGCTGTGCCAGGGTTTGCAGTCCCTTCCCGTGGGATCTGCCCGGATCCGGCTCCTCCCAGCGGCACCAGGAGCGGCTAACCCACA
>NW_005054691.1:127577-128987 GCF_000277835.1 Geospiza fortis | reverse complement strand
GACTTCTCCTTCCACCATGGCTCGCTGAGCTTGGCACAGATCCGTGCCCCCAGCTGGGGCAGGGTGGCTCTGCACCCTGGGAACAGGGACTGTGTGACAGGGGGGACAGTTTGGTGGTGGCACTTCCCTTCCCATGGTTTTCCTGCTCTCCTGCCGTGTCCAGTGCTCCTTCCCGTAGGCATTGCTTTCACTCCGTGTCTGTGTCTGTGGGCTCCTGTCCCCTTGTCCCTGCTGGTGTCCCTCTCTGTGTCTGTGGGCTCCTGTCCCCTTGTCCCTGCTGGTGTCTCTCTCTGCGTCTGTGGGCTCCTGTCCCCTTGTCCCTGCTGGTGTCTCTCTCTGCGTCTGTGGGCTCCTGTCCCCTTGTCCCTGCTGGTGTCTCTCTCTGTGTCTGTGGACTCCTCTCCTGTCCCATTGTCCCTGCTGGTGTCCATGTCCCCGCTGTGCCTGTCTGTGTGTCCTAACTGACTGTGCTCTCTGTCTGTCCCACCTCAGCCTGACGTGGAGGACGAAGCCGTGGTACGAACTCCTTTTCTTTCCCATCTTCTTTTCCCCACCTTTTCTCTCCCGGCTCTGGGTCTGTCCCCTCGTTAGCAGCCTCTCTGTTAATTGCTGTGACCCAGCCCCAGGTCCCGGTGGTACTGTCGGGTTTGTGTCCCTGTGTGTCGCACCCGAGGGCAGCCAGGGTGTCCCTGGGCTCCGGGAAGGGGCTGAATTCCAGGCTCACCTCTCTGGGTGCCCTGCTGGGGTTGTGGCAGCCCAGCTCAGGGCTCTGGCTCTGCTCAGCCCTGCATTTTGGGGCTGTTCTGCCAGGAGGTGGCTGCAGTGGGAACGCTGCTCCTGCAGGAGCATTCTCCCTGGAGAGGAGTGGAAAGAGGAGCAGAGGGGCCTGGAGACAGCCTGGGGATACTTGAGTGTCCCTGTGTCCCTGGGAATGAGCTCAGGGCTGGGAATATTCACTGGTACCAGGGAAGAAGCACCCATCCTGTGCCCGGGATGTCCATCCCTTCCCCCAGGATATTCCTCAGGATACTCCTCAGGATATTCCTTCCACTGGAGAGGCTGCAGAGCCGGGGCTGCTCCTGGGCACAGCCAGGCTGGGACAGAGGAGCTGCTCCCTTGGCTCCGAGGGCCTGGGAGAGGCTTGAATTCCCCTTGAGTCCTGGAGAGCTTTTGAATCCTGGGGAGCCCTCGTATCCTGGAGAGCTTTTGAATCCTGGGGACCACTGGGGAGCCCTTGTGGCCTGGAGACTCCTTGAGTTCTGGGGAGCCCTCTAGTCCTGGAGAGCCCTCGTGTCCCATCTGCAGGTGGATCTCGGGGCTGTTGGGACATTGTTGGCACTGCCTGGGGATGTTGCAGGAGGTGCCCTCCTTTCCCTCAGCCCAGGGACCCAGTCAGGCACCCAGTGGGTG
>NW_005054691.1:118531-127535 GCF_000277835.1 Geospiza fortis | reverse complement strand
TTTCCCTTTCCCTCTTCCCACAGCAGACGGGGGTTGTGCTGGGGCAGGGTGGCCCTGCCCCTGTGCCCAGGGAGGTCTGGCTGCCCCTGCCCTGGCCCTGTCCCTCTCTGGGTGGCCCTGGTGACCAGGTGTGTGTTTCCTTGCAGAGGACGATCTCTCTGGGAGCGGGGGACAGGCAGGTGATCCAGACCCCCATCAATGACTCGCTGCCCGTCAGCAGCTGCAGCGTGGCCCTGCTCTTCCGCCAGCTCGGTGAGACGTGTCCCCACCCTGTCCCCGTGGCACCTGGGGTCCCTGTGGGTCACCTTCCTGTGGGTCACCTTCCTGCGGGTCACCTCCCTCTGGGTCACCTTCCTCTGGGTCACCTCCCTGCGGGTCACCTCCCTGCGGGTCACCTCCCTATGGGTCACCTTCCTCTGGGTCACCTTCCTCTGGGTCACCTCCCTGCGGGTCCGCGGCTCCCCCCCCTGCGGGTCACGTCCCTGCGGGTCACCTCCCTATGGGTCGCCTCCCGCATGTGGCTCCGAGCTCTGGCCCCGCTCAGCCTCCCTGGCCCTGCTGTGCCATCCCTTTTCCAGGAGGGTGGGACAGGGGCTGGGGTCTGGAGGAGCAGCCTGGGGCTGCCACTGGCCTTGTGCCCCCCAGGAAAGGCCACCCCGTGCCCCCAGGGAAGGCCACCAGCCCCCAGGAGGGACGGAGCTGTCCGGGAAGGGGGAGCACACCTGGCAGTGACCTGAACCACGAGTGGCTCTCTGGGGGATGCTGAGCTCCTCTCCTGGCAGGATGCAGGGATGGGGAGTGGGGGGAATCAGGGGTCTCTGAGGGGTGTCAGAGGGACCCCTCCCCAATTCCTGAGCCCCTGCTGTGCCCTGCCCAGGCATCACCAACGTGCTGTTCCTGTTCTGCGCGGCGCTGACCGAGCACAAGATCCTGTTCCTCTCCAGCAGCTACCAGAGGCTGACGGACGCCTGCCGGGCCCTCCTGGCTCTCATGTTCCCCCTGAAGTACAGGTGAGGGTCCCTGAGCCTCCAGCTGTGCCAGCTGTGCCCCTGTCCCACCCTCAGTGCCTCCTGGGCTCTGGGGAATAACTGGGAATCTCCCAGCCCTGCCTCCCTGTTCTCGCAGGCAAAACGGGCTCTGGCACTGGAGGCAGTGCTGGGAAATGTTCTGTCCTCCCTGCTGAGCAGGGACAGGACCCAGGGAACGGCTGGAGCTGTGCCAGGGCAGGGATAGCATGGCCATCAGGAAGGGCTCTATTCCAGAGGGTGCTGGGCACTGCCCAGGCTCCCCAGGGAACGGGCACAGCCCCAGAGCTCCAGGAGCGTTTGCACAGCGCTGCCAGGGATGCACAGGCTGGGATTGCTGGGGTGTCTGTGCAGGGCCAGGAGCTGGATCTGTGACCCCTGTGGGCCCTTCCCACTCAGGAGATTCCACGGTTCCATGAGCCGGAGTGAGGTGTTCCCAGCAGTGGCTGTGCTGGTGGTGGCCATGCCCCCGTGGTGACTCCTGTGGGATGGCTGGAACCCTGCTCACCCCGGGAGCTGGGAATGTCCCACGGGGAGTGGGAACACAGCCCTGACAGCCCCGGGGCTCCTGGCAGCTCTGCCAGGGCCAGGCTGGGACAGATGGACTGGGGTTCCTGGCCAGCTCCTGTCTCCAGGCTGGCCTGGCCTCCCCAGGCTGCAGAGAGGCTGTTGGTGTCCCAGAGGAACCTTCCTTTTCACAGAGTTATGGAATGGCTGAGCTTGAAAAAGCCCTCCAGGGTCACAAAGTCCAAGGTGTTCCCAATCCCCTCCTTGTTCCCAGCCCAGAGCCCTGAGTGGCCTCCAGGAATTCCTTGGACACCTCCAGGGGTGGGGACTCCAGACCTGGGCAGCCCCTGCCAAGGCCTGACCCCCTTTCCATGGGGAATTTTTCCTGAAGTTTTTCTTTTGGAGTGAATGGCTCTGCTGGATACCCTTTCCTTGGTCACACTCTGACAACCCCAAGACCAGACAGGGATCATATCATGGAATCATGAAATCCCAGCATAATTTGGATTGGAGGGGACCTCAGAGCCCCTGCAGTGCCAGCCCTGCCATGGCAGGGACACCTCCCACTGTCCCAGGCTGCTCCAGCCCCAGTGCCCAGCCTGGCCCTGGGCACTGCCAGGGATGCAGGGGCAGCCCCAGCTGCTCTGGCAATCCCAGCCCAGCCAGGAATTCCTCATTGCCAAGATGCCATCCATGCCTGCCCTCTGGCACTGGGAGCCATTCCCTGGGTGCTGTCCCTGCAGGCCTTGGCCCCAGTCCCTCCCAGGGCATTCACAGGGATGGGGCAGCCACAGCCTTTGGGAGCTGTGTGGTGCCCGAGGGGCTGCGGGTGCCAGGGCGCCCTGGACACAGCTCCAGAGCCAGGATGGTGTCTGGCTGTGCCAGGACAGGGCTGGGCTGTGGGGCAGGGCTGGCCTGGCTGCAGTGGGGCTGTGTTTGGGGCTGCTTTTGAGGCTGTTTCTGGTTGCAGTTTCACCTACGTGCCCATCCTGCCTGCCCAGCTCCTGGAGGTGCTGAGCACCCCCAGCCCCTTCATCATCGGCGTCCACTCCATCTTCCAGTCGGAGACCCAGGAGCTGGTGAGAGGCCACGTTCCCCGGCCTGGTGCCAGGGGCTGGGGATGGGCAGCGTGGGTGTCACAGCTCGGGTGACAGCTCAGTCTGTCCTCAGCGTGCCCAGGGCCACGGGCTCCGTGTGCTCTGCCCGGGATGCATCCAGGTGTCCCACAGGAGCCAGGGGGGTGGCTGGGTCACATGGGAATGGCTGGGTCCCTCTCCTGCCAGGTGTCCCTCTGTCCCCGCAGTGTGAGATCCCAGTGTATCCTTGGATTTGGGGACAGGATGGGACACAGGGACCGCGGAGTGCTCAGGGAAGGTGGGGAGGAGCCAGAGCCCATTCCCAGCCCTTTCCTGAGCCAGCTCCCCTGGATAGCTCCCCATCAGCTGTGGGGTTGGGATGTGGGGTTGGGAGGTGGGGCTGTGTCCCACTGCTGTCCCCTCCCAGCTGGACGTGGTGATCGCGGACCTGGACGGCGGCACGGTGAACGTCCCGGAGTGCGTGCACATCTCCCTGCTCCCCGAGCCCCTGCTGCAGCAGACACGGGAAGCCCTGTCCATGGTGAGTGCCACGGCACCCCTGGGGTGCCAGCAGCACCCCTGGCAATGACACACGTGGCCAGGGAGCTGGGAATGGAGCTGGGGCTCCTCTGTGAGCAGGATTCCTGCCTTGGGCTCCTGCCCATGCCTTGGGATCCTGCCCATGCCTTTGGGGTCCTGCCCATGCCTTTGGGGTCCTGTCAATGCCTTTGGGTCCTACCCATGCCTTGGGGTCTTGTCCATGCCTTGGAGTCCTGCCCACGCCTTTGGGGTCCTGTCCCTGCCTTGGGCTCCTGTCCATGCCTGGGAGTCCTGCCCACGCCTTTGGGGTCCTGCCCATGGCTTTGGGCTCCTGTCCATGCCTGGGAGTCCTGCCCACGCCTTTGGGGTCCTGCCCATGGCTTTGGGCTCCTGTCCATGCCTGGGAGTCCTGCCCACGCCTTTGGGGTCCTGCCCATGGCTTTGGGCTCCTGTCCATGCCTGGGAGTCCTGCCCACGCCTTTGGGGTCCTGCCCATGGCTTTGGGCTCCTGTCCATGCCTGGGAGTCCTGCCCACGCCTTTGGGGTCCTGCCCATGGCTTTGGGCTCCTGTCCATGCCTGGGAGTCCTGCCCACGCCTTTGGGGTCCGGTCCCTGCCTTGGGCTCCTGCCCATGCCTTTGGGGTCGTGTCCACACCTTTGGGGTCCTGTCCACACCTTTGGGGTCCTGTCTATGCCTTTGGAGTCCTGCCCGTGCCTTTGGGGTCCTGTCCCTGCCTTGGGGTCCTGTCACAGGGATTATTCCTGATGCAATGGCCTCTGGCCAGCACCCTGGGAATGACACACATTTCCATGGGAGCTGGGAGTGGAGCAGCAGGGGTTCCTCTGTGATTCCTGCCCTGGGGTGCCGCTGCCCCTGTCCCAGCGGCCATTCCCAGTCCAGTGCTCTCTGATGTCCTGCAGTGCCGGGGGGGTTCCTTTGGCAGAGGTTTCTGGGAATGTGGTGCTGGCTCCTGGCCCAGGACAGGAAGCAGCTGTGGCCTGGCTGCTCCTGTGTTCCCAAGGTGCTACTGGAGCAGCTCCTGCTCCTCCTGGGGGCACTGGGGGGTGAAGGTCTCCCTGGCAGAGCAGGAGGGAGCCGTGCTTCCCAAGGCAGGGTCAGGCCCAACAGAGCATTTCTGATCCCCCATGGTTTGTCTCCAAGCCCCTCAGACCTTTTCCACAGCAGCTGTGGGGTCTCTGGGGAAATCTCCTTGGCTTCTCCAGCCAGGATGGGGCCTGAGCTGAGTGTCCTCCCTGGGCAGGTCCTGGACCCGGAGCTGGAGGTGGCCGACCTCGCCTTCCCCCCTTCCACCATTTCTGCCTCTTCCCTCAAGATGCAGGTGAGTGGTGGGAGGGAGAGGGTCCCTGGGTGAGGGGCTGTTCCCAGAAACACCTTGGGTCAGGAGGAGAGGGTCCCTGGGTGAGGGGCTGTTCCCAGGGACACCCAGGGCAGGAGGAGGTCATCTCTGGGTGAGGGGCTGTTCCCAGGGACACCCAGGGCAGGAGGAGAGGGACCCTGGGTGAGGGGCTGTTCCCCCTGGCTCTCACACACCATTCCAGCCCTGTGTCCCTCCCAGCCACTGCTCCAAGCTGTGGCTGGATCCTGCAGTGCTGTGGGCTCTGGATTCGTGGCCAGGGTGGAGCAGACAGGGAACGTTTGGGCTTGCAGCATTCCCAGAGCTGGAGAGCTCCTCTGCTCCCTGTGCAGCTCCGGGGGGTGGGGCAGAGCAGTGGATGCCATGCCCCTTTTCCCTGGAATCTCATTCACATTCCCTGCCCTCACCCCGGGGCTGATCCCGTCCTGGGGGGACATCCCTGCCCCGGGGGCTGCCCTGTCCACACCCTGAGCCCCGCCAGCCCAGGCTGTGCTTCCCTGTGGCAGGACAAGGAGATCCGGGCCGTGTTCCTGCGCCTGTTTGCTCAGCTGCTGCAGGGCTACCGCTGGTGCCTGCACATCATCCGCATCCACCCCGAGCCCGTCATCCGCTTCCACAAGGTGAGGGCCTCCTCGGGGCCAGGCTGAGCCAGGCTGGGACAGCTGAGTGCAGGAAACAGCCCTGCCTTTCCAGGCAGTGACCTCCCCAGCGTCCCTGCCAGCCCACCTGCATCCCGTGTTTGTCCTCGAGCGTGCCGAGGTCTCCCGGGGCAGGAGCGCTTCCCTGCCTGGGTGTTCCTGCAGAGCTCAGCCAGGAGGGAGCCCAGGCCTGCAGCTGGGTGTTTTGGGAGATCTTGGCACTGCTGAGGGACCACGTGCAGTCCTCTGTCCCTGAGTCCCTCTGGCCTTGTGTTCCTGTGCCTTTCTGTCCCTGTGTCCCTGAATCTCTCTGACCTTATGTCCCTGAGTACCTCTGGCCTTGTACCCCTGTGTCCCTATGTCTCTGCATCTCTGTATCCCTCTGTCCCTGTATTCCTCTGTCCCTATATTCCTGTGTTCCTGCATTCTTGTGCCCCTATGTCCCAGAGTCCTTCTGGCCCTGTGTCCCTGTGTCCTGCCTCTGCATGCCAAGGTGACACCAGAGCCCCTCCCTAGCCCCTTGTCCTTCTGCCGTGGGCCAGAGGCTCATGTTTCCACCCGGGTGGCGCAGGGCAGGAGGTGGCACTGCCCCAGTGCCACCCAGGTGCCCGCCCACGGCTTGGTGTCACCCACTCTGCTGATGGCACTGCCGTTCCTTGGCAGGCGGCGTTCCTGGGCCAGCGGGGGCTCACGGAGGACGATTTCCTCACCAAGGTGCTGGAGGGGATGGCCTTCGCTGGCTTTGTCACCGAGCGCGGGGCTCCCTACCGCCCCATCGACCTCTTCGACGAGGTGGGGCCTCGGGGCAGCTCCCTTCCCACAGCCCGGGATCTGTGGGGCTGAGCGGGATCTGTGGGGCTGAGCGGGATCTGTGGGGCTGGGCGGGATCTGTGGGGCCTGAGCGTAATCTTCAGGGTCTGAGCAGGGTCTGTGGGGCTGAGTGGGATCTGTGGGGCTGAGCGGGGTCTGCGGGGCTGAGCGGGATGTGTGGGGCTGAGCGGGGTCTGTGGGGCTGAGCGGGGTCTGTGGGGTCTGAGTGGGGTCTGAGCGGGATCTGTGGGGTCTGAGCAGGATCTGCGGGGCTGAGTGGGATCTGCGGGTCTGAGTGGGATCTGTGGGTCTGAGTGGGATCTGTGGGGTTGAGTGGGATCTATGGGGTCTGAGCGGGATCTGCCATGGCCTGAGTGGGATCTGCGTGGCCCTGGGTTTGGGAGAGGCCCTGGAGCTGCTCCTGTCACCCCTGTCCTGTCCTCCCCAGCTCGTGGCCTACGAGGTGAAGCGCATGAAGGCGGACGAGGGGAACAAGCAGAAAATCCTGAGGCACATCAAGGAGCTGGCAGAGAAACTCTACAAAAATGTGAGTCCTGGAGCCCCCGGGCAGGAGTGGGGATGTGCTGGGGGATATGGGGCAGGGAGAGCCTGGGTGCAGTCCTGGTCACTCTGTCCTCCCTCCATAAGCTCCTGGTGACAGATCCTGTCCCTCCTTGCGCTGTCATGTGTGGTCAGGCACATTCTCACATGCCCAGAGGTCCTGGGAGTGGGATTCCCTGGTTTTATAGGATCACAGAATCCCAGAATCACAGAGGTTGGAAAAGGCCTCCAAGGCTATGCAGTCCAAGCTGTGCCCAGTGCCCAGCTTGTTCCCAGCCCAGAGCCCTGAGTGCCACCTCTGGGAATTCCTTGGACACCTCTGGGGATGGGGACTGGGCAGCCCCTGCCAAGGCCTGAGCCCCCTTTCCAGGAGGAAGTTCCATCTGCTGATGTCCACCCTGAGCCTCCCCAGCCCAGCAGCTCCTGAGGGCAGGAGTGTCCCCTGGGAGCCTCTCCTGGCTGGGATGGTGGCACTTGGCTCATGGCCATGCCACAGCTGTGCATCCCTGGGGGCTGGGGGAGCAGATCCTGGGCCTTGCACATTCCAGCTGGGAGCAGAGCAGGGGGCTGGGGGCTCCTGTCCGGGAGGGGACACGCGGTGGGTGGCCTGAGGGCTGAGCCGGAGCCGTCCCTGTGCAGGAGAACCCGTACCCTGCAGTGACCATGCACAAGGTGCAGAAGCCCACGGAGGGCTGCCACCTGCGCCTGCACCAGAAGCCCTTCCCACACCTGGACGAGGGCACCGTGCAGTGGATCATCGACCAGGCCACGGCCAAGCTGCAGACAGCCCCGCCCGCAGTCAAGGCTGAGAAGAAGTGCATGGTGCCCTCGGGACCCCCCATCGGTACGTGTGGTACAGGGGGACCTGTCCTTGGGGGCTGTGGGAGGCCATGGTGCCCTCGGGACCCCCCATTGGTACGTGGAGTGTGGGGGACCCTGCTCTGGGGGGCTGTGGAAGGCCATGGCACCCTCAGGACCCCCCATCGGTACATGGAGTGTGGGGGACCCTGCTTTGGGGGGCTGCTGGAGGCCATGGTGCCTTCAGGACCCCCATTGGTTTGTGGGGCACAGGAGGCCCTGTCCTGGGAGCTGCTGGAGGCCGTGGTGCCCTTGGGACACCCCATGGGTATGTGGGGCCTGCTCTGGGTCACACCACAGGAGTAAAACATGGAGAAAGAGCAGCTCTGACCCCCTTGGGGTCCTCAGCTGCCCAGGGGCTCCCAAGGCCCATGAAGGCCCCGTGGTCACTTGGAGCAGGGGGACACGGTGTCCCCCCAGGGTGCCACCCCACCCCACCCAGACTGACGGGATCTGTTCCATCCAGCTGCCATCCTGGAGCGCAACGGGAACGCCCTGGCCAACAGCGCCCGGCGCCTGGAGGTGGTCAGGAACTGCATCTCCTACGTCTTCGAGAACAAGATGCTGGAGGCCAAAAAGGTGAGAGAGGCTGGGGATGGGGGGGTTGGTGTCCTCTGTGGATGGAGAGGACGTTCTCTGTCCTGTGTCCATGTCCTGCTGGTTGGCTTAGGGTCAGAAAGTTGTGGAATCACTGAGTTACTGAGGTTGGAAAATCCCTCTGAGCCCATCGGGTCCAACCATCCCCAGCACTGTGAAGGCCACCACTGACCCTGTCCCCAGGTGCCACATCCACATGGCTTTGAAATCTCTCCAGGGTTGGGGACCCCAAACCACCCTGGGCAGCTGTGCCAAGGCCTGACCACCCTTTCCATGGGGAACTTCCTGCTGCTGTCTCCCCTGAGCCTTCCCGGGCACAGCCTGAATCTGTTCCATCTCCTGCTGTCCCTGTTCCCTGGAGCAGAGCCCCACTCCCACCTCAGTAACAGGACCATGGAGCCATTTGGATTGGCAGTCCCTCTGGGACCATCAAGTCCCACCATTCCCCAGCACTGCCATGGCCACCACTGACCTGTGATGTGTTCCTGGGATTTTGGCTGGTGGCTCCACACCAGCCCAGCTCCATTGCTCCATGTCCCAGTGCCCCTGGGCTCCTCCCCTTCCTCCATGGCCATGTCCTGCCAGCCACACCTGGAATTCTGCCCTGCTTTATTTCCATGTCCGAGTGCATCCCGTGGCACTGGCGTGGGCCCGCTCTGTGTGGGAGCAGGGCTGTCCAGGCCCATCGCAGCCCACAAACCCCGTTCCCACAGCTGTTCCCGGCCGTGCTGCGTGCCATGAAGGGCCGGGCGGCGCGGCACTGCCTGACCCAGGAGCTGCACCTGCACGTGCAGCAGAACCGCGCCGTGCTAGACCACCAGCAGTTCGACTTCGTCATCCGCATGATGAACTGCTGCCTCCAGGTAGGGCAGGGCTGGGGGGCTCCTTCTTCCCGTGGGACGTGGCAGGGGCCGGCCTGGGAATGTCCCCTGGTCACCCCTGCTCCTTCCCCAGGACTGCACGGCCATGGACGAGCACGGCATCGCCGCCGCCCTGCTGCCGCTGGTCACCGCCTC
>NW_005054691.1:111589-118375 GCF_000277835.1 Geospiza fortis | reverse complement strand
GAGAGGGGGCAGAGGCTGCAGGGGGGTGTCCCCTCAGGGCTTGTCAGCCTACGGCTCCTGCCCAGAACGTTCCACCCAGCCCAGACTGGCCTGAGGCTCCCGGGGAGGCTGGAACACCTGTGGGAAGGGGGTTGCTCTGGAATGCCAGCTTGATCCCATTGGTCAGGCTGGGCTGGGATGAGCCTCTGGCTCTGGGTGGGCTCTGAGCAAGAGAATTTTCAGGGAATGCTGGAGGGGCTCTGGTGCAGACATCCCTCCTGCCTGCCCAGGGTTTTCCCAGTGGCCAGTCGGAGGAGCAGGGACACCTGAGTGCAGAGCTCAGCACAAAGGCTGTGTGCAGATGGACCTTTTCCACCTCCTTCCACAGAAACTGAGCCCTGGCATCACCCAGTTTGCCTACAGCTGCGTGCAGGAGCACGTGGTGTGGACCAACATCCAGTTCTGGGAGGCCATGTTCTACTGTGACGTCCAGAACCACATCCGGGCCCTCTACCTGGACAGCGCCGAGGAGAACCACACGGAGCAGGTGGGAGGGTGGCCCAGGAGAGCTCTTCCCAAAGGGCTGGGGCTCATCATGGAGTTGGAGAATCATGGAATGATTGGGTGGGGACCTCAGAGCCCCTGCAGTGCCACCCCTGCCATGGCAGGGACACCTCCCACTGGCCCAGGTGCTCCAGCCCCAGTGTCCAGCCTGGCCTTGGGCACTGCCAGGGATGCAGGGGCAGCCCCAGCTGCTCTGGCAATCCCAGCCCAGCTGCCTGCTCAGCTGAGGACGAGGGGCTGCACCCCAGTTCTGGGAGATCCCTGTGGGTCTGTCCATGCAGCCAGCCCCATCCCTTCCCCCTGCCCCAGGAGAGCGCGGAGGAGCCGCAGGAGGCCAAGTCGGCACTGGAGATCGCGTCGGAGCAGCTGCGGCTGTGGCCCACCATGAGCCGGGAGAAGCAGCAGGAGCTGATCCAGAAGGAGGAGAGCACGGTGTTCAGCCAGGCCATCCACTACGCCAACAGGATGAGCTACCTGCTGCTGCCCCTGGACACCAGCAAGAACCGCCTGCTGCGCAGCTCCGGCCTGGGCGACGTGGAGAGCGTCAGCAACAGCTTCGTCACCAACAGGTGCTGGGGACACCACGGTGACCCGAGCTGGGACACAGCTCGTGGGGTGGGCCAGGCTGCTGCCAGGGAAAGATGTCCCTGCTCCCTGTGGGGGTGGGACCCCCGTGAGGGTTCTTTCCAATCCCAGCCATGCTGGGATTCCAGGGTTATGTCAAGATTGAGGCGGACTGTGGCGCCCAGGGGGGTTTCTGGGAGTGGGAGCTCTGCTGGGTCCATGCTGGGAGTGGGAACAGTCTTGGACTCTTGTCAGGAGTGGGAGGGAGCTTTCCAGGGCCTCTGTCAGGAGTGGGAGATCTCCTGGGATCATATCAGGTGTAGGAACTCTGCTGCGTTCCCATGAGGAGTGGGAGCTCTCCTGGGATCATATCAGGAGTAGGAACTCTCCTGTGCTCCTATGAGGAGTGGGAGCTCTCCTGGATCTGTATCAGCACTGGGAGCTCTCCTGGGATCATCAGGAGTAGGAGCTTTCCTGTGTTCCTATGAGGAGAGGGAGCTCTCCTGGCTTTTTCCAGGAGTGAGAGCTTTCCTGGGTTTCTGTCACGAGTGGGAGCTCTCCTGGGTCTGTGTCAGCACTGGGAGCTCTCCTGGGTTTTTACTAGGAGTGGGAGTTCTCCTGGGACCGTATGAGGAGTGGGAGCTCTCCCGGGTCCGTGCAGGGATGGTCCCTGGCTGGGGCTGTCCCGGGCTGACCCGTCCCCGTTTCCCTCGGGAAGCATCGCGGGCAGCGTGGCCGAGAGCTACGACACTGAGAGCGGCTTCGAGGACGCCGAGAGCTCGGACGTGGCCAACTCCGTGGTGAGGTTCATCAACCGCTTCGTGGACAAGGTGTGCACCGAGAGCGGCGTCACCAACGAGCACCTCAAGGGGCTGCACGTCATGATCCCGGGTGAGGACACCGGGGTGGCCACGGGGATCCGGCAGGAACAGCGGGAGAGGGCAGGGTGGGATTTGGGCAGGGACACGGTGGGATTTGGGCAGGACAGGGTGGGATTCAGGCAGGACAGGGTGGGATTCAGGCAGGGCAGGTGGGATTTTGGCAGGGACACGGTGGGATTCGGGCAGGGACAGGTGGGATTTGGGCAGGACAGGTGGGATTTGGGCAGGGCAGGACTCACCCCCTGTCCCACAGACATCGTGCAGATGCACATCGAGACCCTGGATGCCGTGCACAGGGAGAGCAAGAGGCTTCCTCCCATCCAGAAGGTAGGAATGCCCTGCTGGGCTGGGAGCAGAACCAGGGGGGCTGTGAGACCCTTCCCACGGGCCTGAGCCCCCCAGTGTTCCCCCAGCCAAAGCTGCTGCGGCCCAACCTGCTGCTGGGGGAGGAGTGTGTGATGGAGGGGCTCCGCGTGTACCTGATGCCGGACGGGCGCGAGGAGGGGGCCGGGGGCAGCATCGGGGGGCCCCCCCTGCTCCCCGCAGAGGGAGCCGTGTTCCTCACCACCTACAGGATCATCTTCAAGGGAACCCCCACCGACCCTCTGGGTGAGGGGCTGCGGCCTCAGGAGAGGGGGGTGGGGGTCCCTGGGGGTCAGAGGGATGGTTGGGGATGCTTGGGGAGCAGGGAGCTGGTCAGTGATTCCTGCAGGTCAAGGGGTTGGTTGGTCAGTGATCCCTGGGCAGCAGGGTTGGTGATCCATGGGGATCAGGGAGCTGATCAGTAATCCCTGGGAATCAGGGTCAGTGATCCCTGGGGATCAGGGGGCTGGTCAGTGATCCCTGGGAATCAGGGTCAGTGATCCCTGGGGATCAGGGGGCTGGTCAGTGATCCCTGGGAATCAGGGTCAGTGATCCCTGGGGATCAGGGTCAGTGATCCCTGGGGATCAGGGGTTGGTTGTTTCTGGCTGCTGTGTCCCATGGACCCATGTCTGTGATGGGACAGACACTGGGGGTGGCCTGGGGTGGCCTGGCCCTGCCTGTGGCTGGGGCAGGGATGAACTGACCCCTTTCTGTCCCGTGTCCAGTGGGGGAGCAGGTGGTGATCCGGTCCTTCCCCATCGCCTCGCTGACCAAAGAGAAGAAGATCAGTATCCAGGCCCAGGCGGATCAGTTCATCCAGGAGGGGTTGCAGCTGCGCTCCTGCACATTCCAGGTGGGACCTCGTGCTGGGAGAGAGCTCCCAAACCTGCCGTGCGCAGGGACACCCAGGAGCAGGAGTGGGGACTCCAGCAGGAAAGGGAATGGGACAGGGGAAAGGGAATGGGGCAGAGGAAAGGGAATGGGACAGGGGAAAGGGAATGGGGCAGGGGAAAGGGAATGGGATAGGAAAGGGAATGGGGCAGGGGAAAGGGAATGGGACAGGGGAAAGGGAATGGGACAGAAGAAAGGGAATGGGAATCCAGGGAGAGGCAGGGCAGGCTCTCAGTCCAGCCTGTGCCCATGGTGCTCCTGAGTGGATCCAAGCCCTGCCCTGATCAATGGAAAGGGCTGTCCCTGGCCTGACCCCCCTGTCACCCCTCACCTGTGCCTCCCCAGCTGCTGAAGATCGCCTTTGACGAGGAGGTGGCCTCGGACAGCGCCGAGATCTTCCGGAAGCACCTGCACAAGCTGCGCTACCCCCAGCACGTGCGCGGCACCTTCGCCTTCACCGTGGGCCAGTCCCCCAAGCAGGCCATGCAGCCCAAGGCCAAGGAGAAGAACCCCTCGCTCAGGTACCTGTGCCAGGAGGGGGGATCACACCTGCATGTGCCTCTGGGACTCCCCCTCTTGTCCCTGCTCTGGCAGAGCCGCTGGGCTGGGGACACTCCGGGAAGGGGACACAGGAAGCTGAGCCCTCCTTGCTCAGACCCATCCTGGTGCAGGTTTTTGTCACTGGAGATCAGAGAATCCTTAGGCTTGGAAAAGCCCTGTGGGACAATGACTGCAGCCATTCCCAGCACTGCCCATGTCCCCAAGTGCCACATCCACACAGCTCTTAAATCCCTTCAGGGATGGGGACTCCACCCCTGTGCCAGGGCTGCACAGCCCTTTCCAGGAGGAGTTTCCCCAGTATCCACCCTGAGGCCGTTCCCTCTGCTCCTGTCCCTGTTCCCTGGAGCACAGCCCAACCCCCCCGGCTGTCCCCTCCTGGCAGGGAGCTGTGGAGCCCAAAGAGCTGCAGGTGTCCCCTGTCCTGCAGTGTCCCCAGCCCCACACAGTCCCACTGGGAAGGACAGGTCACACTGGGAAGTGGGAGCTTGTTGTGGTGCCATCCCCTGCCTGAGGTGTCCCACAGTAGGGGTTCCAGTGGCCTGGGTGGCCCAGGGACACGGTGCTGCAGTGCTGAGTGACTTGGGGACATGGCCCTGCAGTGCTGGGTGACTCAGGCACATTGTCCTGCAGTGCTGGGTGACTTGAGGACACTGATTTTGCACAGGGTGTCTCAGGGATGCAGTACTGGGTGACTTGGGGACGCGGTCCTGCAGTGCTATGTGACTTAGGGATGTAGTGCTGCAGTGCTGGGTGACTTGGGGACATGGTCCTGCAGCACTGGGTGACTCAAGGACATTGTCCTGCAGCACTGGGTGACTTGGGGAACAGTCCTGCAGCCCTGAGCCCAGGCTTGGCTGACAATGACCCTGCCATAGATCCCCTGGTCCCTGTGGTGGGTCCCCAGGTCCCTGTGCTGGATCCCTGTCCCTTGCTGTGATTTGGAGCCCTCCTCCCCTGGGATGAGCTGGAGCTCAGCCTGTGGCAGCTCTGATCCGGAGGGTGGGGCACTGCCCCATCCCAGCTCCCCAAATCCCTTGGGAATGGCAGGTGCTGGGGCTCCTGCAGGGCCAAGTCGCTGGCAGGTGACACGTCCGTCCCCTCCCGTGTGACAGTGACCACCAGGGCTGAGGGCTGCTCCTGGCTCTGGCTGCCTGGGTGACAGCATTGTCCCTCCGTGTGCCCAGGACGCTGTCCAAGAACCTGGTGAAGAACGCCAAGAGGACGATCGGCCGGCAGTACGTGACCCGCAAGAAGTACACGCCTCCAGCCTGGGAGCAGCGGGGCAGCCAGCACTTCCCCGAGGACAACGAGGACGAGATCTCAGGTTGGGGACACGCTGGGGAGGCCAGGGAGCAGTGGCACCTGCGAGAAGTCACGGTGTCCCTGCGGTGGGAGCAGGGTGGGAGCATCTCCTGGTTCCCGGTGCTGTCCCAGCCCTTGGCTGCTGGTGGTGGCCAGGCAGAGAGCCCAGCACCGAGGGACGTCTTGGGCTGGCTGGAGAATCTCCTGGGGCCGACGGGTGACAGCAGCAGGGTGGGACGTTGCTCCAACCCATCCATCTCCTCCTGCTGCTCTGGGACACGGTGTGTGTGCACCGAGGTGTGCCAGCCCCGCCGTGTCCCCGCAGTGCCCCAGGAGCTGGACAGGAGCACCCTGACGCCCAGCAGCACCATGAGGCCGTCGGAGAAGATGACCATGACGCACGTGGTGGAGCGCGCCTGCTGCCGGGACTACCAGCGCCTGGGGCTGGGCACGCTGAGCAGCAGCCTGACCCGCTCCAAGAACGAGCCCTTCCGCATCTCCACCGTCAACCGCATGTACGCCATCTGCCGCAGGTGAGCCCGCCCTGCTGGTCCCTGCTGGTGTCACCAGGACACCCAGAGCCACCGGGATCAATAAAACTGGTGCCAGCACGGCTTTGCCCTTGGCCAACCGCTCCCAGCCTGGACCCCCCCATGACTTTCTCACTTATTGATACATTTTCAGCCAATGTTCATTGGTTCCAAGTTGCCCAGTCCTCTTCATTAATCGCTGTTCTGCCCTCTACTGATTATTGATTTTTCACTTCTCGTGATTAGTCTGAATTTTCCGGTGCTTTTATCATGTTTTTCCCACATGGGCAGTTTCCAGCACTGAGACTGGAGTGTCTTTGTTAGTGTTTCCTTTGTCTTCATTTACCCCTATGTGTCCTTGGATGACCACGAGTCTTGGTCATCCCATTGTGTCCTTGGATGACCATGAGTCCTGGTCACTCCAACATGTCCTTGGATGACCATAAATCCTGGTCATTCTAATGTGTCTTTGGATGACCATGAGTCCTGGTCACTCGATTGTGTCCTTCAATGACCATGAGTCCTAGTGGCTCCCTGGTGTCCTTGGAGGGCCATGAATTCTGGCTCCTAGGTGTCCAGCCTTTAACTCCCTCAGGCTTTGTTGAGTGCAGCCTGTCAGGGTTGGTGTTACCCAACTCAGAGTTGTGATTTGATGATCCAAGGAGCAGTCGGCAGTGTGGGGAAGGGTGATCAGTGCTGGCTCCAGGTGGAGCTCAGCAATAATGAAAGCACCAAGGAAGGCAGCTCAGGAGAGCCGTGCCATCCCGGGGTTTGTGTCCACAGCTACCCCGGGCTGCTGATCGTGCCGCAGAGCATCCAGGACAACACCATCCAGCGGATCTCGCGCTGCTACCGCCAGAGCCGCTTCCCCGTGGTGTGCTGGAGGAACTCCCGCACCAAGGCCGTGCTCCTGCGCTCCGGGGGCCTCCACGGCAAGGGCGTCGTCGGCCTCTTCAAGTCCCAGAACGCCCCGACCCCAGGTGACCCTCCCACCCTGGCTGGAATGCGGGGCTGGGGCTGTGGGATCCCCCCTGGGTCGGGGCGGTGACACTCAGGGGTCCCCTGGATCAGGGTGGTGACACTCAGGGGTCCCCTGGCTCCGGGCAGTGACACTCAGGGGTCCCCTGGCTCCAGGCAGTGACACCCAGGG
>NW_005054691.1:109413-111561 GCF_000277835.1 Geospiza fortis | reverse complement strand
GTGACACTCAGGGGTCCCCTGGATCATAGTGGTGACACTCAGGGGTCCCCTGGCTCCAGGCAGTGACACTCAGGGGTCCCCTGGCTCCGGGCGGTGACACTCAGGGGTCCCCTGGGTCAGGGTGGTGATGCTTTGGGGTCTCTGGCTCTGGGGTGACACTGAGCTGTCCCCTGGCTCTGGGGTGGTGACACTCAGGCATCTTCCTGGCTTGAGGCAGTGATAGCTGGGGGTCTCCAGGATCCAGGCAGTGACACTTTGGGGTCTCCAGCTCTTTGTGATGTGTTTGCAGGTCCCCTGCCTCTGGGAGGTGGCAGTAAGGGGACTCCCCAGCTCTGGGAGGTGACACTCAGGCGTCTCCCTGGCTCGGTGCAGATACCTGGGGGTCTCCCCAGCTCCAGGCAGTGACACCCAGGGGTCTCCCAGGTCTGCGTGGTTGCCCTCTCCTGGTTCTGGGTAGTGACAGCCTGGGGGTACCCAGGTGACACTGGTGTCCCCTGCAGGCCCCTCGCAGGCAGACTCCACGAGCCTGGAGCAGGAGAAGTACCTGCAGGCCGTCATCAATTCCATGCCCCACTACTCGGACGCCGGTGGGCGCAACACCCTCAGCGGCTTCACCTCGGCTCACATGAGCAGTGCAGGTGAGGGGGGCACAGGGGAGGGGCACAGGTGGGCTCCTGCCAGCCCTGCCTCCTGCGCTGCATCCCAAGGGAGCTGCTCTCCCACATCCCAGGAGGCAGCCCAGCCTCTCCAGAGCTCCCAGCTCCAGCTGGGTCTGCCTGGCTGCGGCTGGGGATGGGCTTTGGGACATCTGGTGTCCTTGGAGCTGGGGGCACTGGGAGCCCTGGGGTTTGGGAAGCCCAGTGTCCCTGGAGCACTGGGAGCCGTGGGGGTTTGGGAATCCCAGTGTCCCTGGAGCTGGGAGCGCTGGGAGCCAAAGCCTGTGCTGGGGGCCAGTGGGGACAGACCCTTCCCACCAGGATCTCAGCACTGCTGGGGTCAGTCTGGGGACCCCTGGTAAGTTTGTGCCCAGCTGTCCCTTCCCAGCCAGACCATCCCAACTGTCCCATCCCAACTGTCCCTTCCCAGCTGGCCCTTCCTGCAGGGCAAAGCTCCATCCTGTCCTGCCACACTCTGGTGCCATCCATGCTGTCCCAGTGCCATCTGTCCTGTCCTGGTGCCATCCATGCTGTCCCAGGGCCATCCATGCTGTCCCATCATCCCACCCATCATCATCACTGTGGACACACCAGGGGCTGGGGGCTCTGGGGAGCCCAGGGGGTCTCCCTGACCCTGAAGGCAGAGAACTTCCCAGCAGCCCCTCCGAGGCCTTTCCCCAGTGTGAGTGAGGGGACGTGTCCAGAGCGCAGCCGGATCAGCCCGGCTCTGAGGTGGCACGGGTGACCTGGCAGGGCTGGCACAGGGTGACCCCACCGTGGGCTGGGGGCCGAGCCCCCTCCTCCAGGGCTGCCCCGGGCACTGGCTTTCCGTGGCTCCAGCTGGACGGTGCTTCCCCCGCTGGCTCCGCATCCCCGGGGCTCCGCTTGCTGCCGCTTGCTCCCGGCCCTGCCTGGCTCCAGCAGGGCCTCGGGGCTGGGCAGGGCCTCGGGAGCTGACCTTCTCTTGGTGCTGCAGATTTCTCCGACAAGAGGCAGCAGCCTAAGCTGGGATCGCTCATGAAGCAGGTGATGGGAGGGAAGGACGAAGGGCCTGGGACTTTGAGCCGCGGAGGTGAGGACGGGGCAGGGGCGCTGCCTGGGGGCCTCACCGAGACCCCCAGCCCTGGGCAGCTCTCGTAGAGTAGATGCTTCTCTGGGGGGAGCAGGTGATTCCCTGGGGAGAGCAGGTGATCATTCCTGGGCAAGAGCAGGTGATCCCCTGGGGAGAGCAGGTGATTCCTTAGGAAGAGGAGGTGCTCCCCCGAGCCGCAGCCGCAGGGAGGGAGGGAGGGCTCCACCACAGCCCCGGTGCCATCGTCTCCATCCCATTCCCTGTCTGTGGCTCCGTGTCCCTTGCTGAGGTCACTTTCGTCCTGTGCCCCCAGGGCTGGGTCACAGAGCCAGGGTCATCACCCTGTCCACCCCCAAGTGCGCGTCGCCGAAGGGCCGCGAGACGCCCCGAGGTACGGACGCGCCCGAGCCGGCCGGGGGG
>NW_005054691.1:107652-108628 GCF_000277835.1 Geospiza fortis | reverse complement strand
AGCACAGGGAACGGCCTCAGGCTGGGCCAGGGGAGGTGAGGTTGGACAGCAGCAGCAATTTCCCCGTGGAAAGGGGGTCAGGCCTTGGCTGGGGCTGCCCAGGGAGCTTTGGAGTGCCCATCCCTGGAGAGATTTCAAAGCTGTGGGGATGTGGCACCTGGGGACAGGGTCAGTGGTGGCCTTGGCAGTGCTGGGGCACAGCTGGAGACTCCACGGTCTCTGAGGGCTTTTCCAGTCCAGAGAATTCCCTGATCCCGAGGGTGCCAGTGGCTCAGGGCAGCCCAGGGCAGCCCAGGCCGTGCTGTCCCCCTGCAGGGCGTGAAGCCAGACCCGCTGCAGCACTGGGAGGTGGTGCCCATCGAGGTGTTCGACGTGCGCCAGGTCAAGGCCAGCTTCAAGAAGCTGATGAAGGCCTGCGTGCCCGGCTGCCCCTCCAGCGACCCCAGCGTGGCCTACCTGCGCTCCCTGGAGGACTCGGAGTGGCTGTCCCAGGTCAGTCACCCACAGACAGGGCCCTCCCCTCCCCCGGGGGCTCTGCTGGGGCTCTGGGTGAGGATGGGCTCCAGTGCCCTGTGCAGAGCAGCACTGGGTGCCTGGCGGCCGCCATGTCCGAGTGCGGGGTGGTGGCCCCTGTGAGCCCCGAGCGTGGCCTCACTCCAGAGGAGGGGACACCGCCCCCACACCCAGCCCAGGGACTCCCTGGCCCTCCTCACTCCTGGGCCTGCCCTGGCAGATCCACAAGATCCTGCAGATCTCGGTGCTGGTGGTGGAGCTGCTGGACACGGGCTCGTCCGTGCTGGTCAGTCTGGAGGACGGCTGGGACATCACCACGCAGGTGAGGGCGCGGCGCTGCCCGGGGTGGCCCCGTGGCTGTCCCCCCACGGCCCCTGGAGCTCCCTGTCCCCGCAGGTGGTGTCCCTGGTGCAGCTCCTGTCCGACCCCTACTACCGGACACTGGAGGGCTTCCGGCTGCCGG
>NW_005054691.1:106372-106863 GCF_000277835.1 Geospiza fortis | reverse complement strand
ACGAGCGCATCGAGCTGGGTGAGCGCGGCGTGCGGGGCCAGGGATGGCACCTGCCCCTGCCCCCGTCACACCCGCTGTCCCCTCTGTCCCCCAGGGCTCCTGTACGAGGAGAAGGGCGAGCGGAAGGGCCAGCAGGTCTCCAAATCCATCTGGGATTACATCGACCGCCTCAACAAGAAAGCTCCCATCTTCTTCAACTACCTGTACGCTCCTGAGGATGGGGAGGTGAGAGCTGGGGGCACCTGGAGCGGGGCTGGGAGCACCCCAGGATCCTCACTGCAGGAGCAGCTGGAGCTGGGATTTGTCTGCTGGGAAGGGACCCCAGAGCCCCTGCAGTGCCACCCCTGCCATGGCAGGGACACCTCCCACTGTCCCAGGTGCTCCAGCCCCAGTGTCCCGCCTGGCCTTGGGCACTGCCAGGGATCCAGGGGCAGCCCCAGCTGCTCTGGGCACCCTGTGCCAGGGCCTGCCCACCCTGCCAGGGAACAATC
>NW_005054691.1:104078-105607 GCF_000277835.1 Geospiza fortis | reverse complement strand
GGGGGGGGCGGCGGGACCCGGCCGAGGAGCCGGATCGCCAGGACACGGCGGCCCCGCAGAGCAAGCGCCGCGTCATCTGGCCCTGCTACGACAACCGCAGCCGCGTGGAGCCCGACGCCATCTCCAAACTGCTCGAGGTGGGCATCCTGCCCCGGGGATGGCACCTGGCAGAGCCCTGGCACAGGGACAGCGGCCCCAGGGGTTTGTCCCCTCTGGGGCTGATGCTGGAATCCCCCCACAGGAGTTGCAAAACCTGGAGATGGAGCTGGGGCAGGTCCCGGAGCGCTGGAAGGACACGTGGGACAAGGTGAAAGCGTCCCAGCGCACGGAGGGGCGGCAGGAGGGCAACAGGGTAGGTGACAGGGGGTGACAGGGCTGTGCCAGGCACTGTCACAGGATGTGACAGGGTGAAACAGTGTAGCTGTGGCAAGGGCTGTGATGGTGTGGCAGTGGCTGTGACAGGACTGTGACAGAGGTGTGTGACAGGGCGTGGCAGGCTGGTGCTGCTTCTGGGTGCTGCTGCTGCTGGTTCTGGTGTTTGCGGTGATGGTTCTCCTGCTGCTGCTGCTGCTGGAGCTCAGCGCCAGCCCCCCTCACGCTGTCCCTGTCCCGCAGACCCCCAGCTCCCTGCTGATGTCATCGGGGCTGTCCCACCAGCGCCGCTCGCTGGGCGTGTACCTGCAGGAGAGCGGGGTGGGCTCCACGCTCAACCTCAGCCTGGACAGCGACACCAGCAGCACCTCCACCCCGTCCAGCGGGAAGCCGGGCGGCCGCCGCAGCACCTCCACCCTCTACAGCCAGTTCCAGATGTCCGAGAGCGAGAACAGGCAGGCGGGGCTGGGAATGGGCTGGGAACGGTGGCAGCAGGAGGGGGATCCCTCCCGGGGGGCAGGATGTGGGTCCCGGTGGGGTTCTATCCCTGACCCCGCTGTTCCGGCCCCTTCCTGCCCTGCAGATCCTACGAGGGGTCTCTGTACAAGAAAGGCGCCTTCATGAAACCCTGGAAGTCTCGGTGGTTTGTGCTGGATAAAACCAAACATCAGGTACCGGGTGGGCCCCGGGGTCTATCCTGTCCCTCTGTCCCATCCCATCCCTGCCCTGCCCTGATCACGGCTCTCCTGCAGCTGCGGTACTACGACAGCCGGATGGACACGGAGTGCAAGGGCGTCATTGACCTGGCCGAGGTGGAGTCCATCACCCCGGGGACCCCCACCATGGGGGCCCCCAAGACGGTGGATGAGAAAGCTTTCTTCGACGTGAGTGTCCCCAGGGGCTGGCGCTGGGCAACTCCGGTCACTCGGGTCACTCCGGGCTCGCCGCGGCCCCGGAGCTGTCCCGGGTGTGGCCCTCAGCCCCTCCTCTCTCTGCCCGCAGCTGAAGACGACGAAACGAGTTTACAATTTCTGCGCCCAGGACGTGCAGCTGGCCCAGCAGTGGATCGACCGCATCCAGAGCTGCCTGTCGGACGCGTGAGCCCGGCTCAGCGGAGCCGCAATTCCAGGCACGGCTGCCGGGGCCGCAGCGGGGGG
>NW_005054691.1:101514-103362 GCF_000277835.1 Geospiza fortis | reverse complement strand
GTCTCTCCTTCCAGGCTGGCTGTCCCGGGGGACACATTCCCTGCGGGAGGTGCCAAATGCTGCAGCCTCCTGGGTGCCCCTCTGTCCCCTCCCGGGGGGTGGGGACCAAACCAGCCGCGGGATGAGGGTCCCCTCTGGCTGAAGCTGCACAGGGCTGGGGCAGGGCTGGGGCAGCAGCCCTGCAAGTGCCACCTGGTCTCTGCAGGGTCTCCTTTGCACAGGTCACACCCCCCCCGCCCCAGGGCTCTCCTGCCTCCAACCCCCACAGGTGCCCCCTTTGTGCTCTGCCTGTGCCCAGCCCGGGGGGCCCCAGGAAAGCAGCTCCTGTCCCTGTCCCACTGTCCCTGTCCCAGCCCTGCTGTCCCCCCCTGCTGCTGCCCCTCAGTGCCGGGGGTGGCTCTCGGTACCGAATTGGCTCCTGCAGCCCCCCCTGCCCCCGCACTGGTGTGAACTGGGGGTTCGGCGTGGGGGGACCCCAGAGGGCACCGTGGGGTCACAGCGACCCCACTGCTGCCCGGGACCCCCCAGCACCCCCAGGACTGACCCCCCCAGCTCCGCCAGCCCCTCCACCCGTCTTGTTTTTAAAGTCCAGCGTTTTATTTCAGTGCAGAGCTCTTTGTACAGTCGCCCCCTGTTCCTCTGTACCATCCTGGCTGTGCAGGTGTAACACGGAGGTTTTGTAACTTACCTGAGCAGTTGTAGATTATTGAAGTTTCTGTACATTGTGTCAAACATGCAGAGTCCTTGTATTGTATTTGTGCCTAGAGGAAAAGGTTATTCTATAAAGAGAAAACTAACGGAATTTAATAAAAAAATTAATATGAGAGACGCTCCTTTTGCCTTGCTGAGCACCGGGAAATAGGGCAGAGCCTGGGGCCAGCACAGGACAGGCTCAGCTCCTGTGTCACAGGGCAGAGCTGCTGGGGGATCCTGGCACAGGAACCTTTGCAGCACGCTGGATCCGCTCTGTCCCACCCGCTCCTGCTCGGCTGCCACCATTCCAACCCCACAGGAGCAGAGGGAACGGCCTCACGCCGGGCTGGAGGATTTCTGGAAGCTCGGAATGAGCAGGAATTTCCCCATGGAAAGGGGGTCAGGCCTGGCCGGGGGCTGCCCAGGGAGGTTTGCAGAGCCCATCCCTGGAGGTGTCCCAGGAATTCCTGGAGGTGGCACTCAGGGCTCTGGGCTGGGGACAAGGTGCAGGTCAGGCACAGCTGGGACTGGATGGGCTTTTCCAGCCTTGGGGATTCCATGATTCCATCAGGAGTCCAGCCCCACTCCTGGCCCCGACCATCCCAGAGCCCCTCGGGACCCTTGGTGTGTCCTGCAGGATGGAGGAACCCAGCACTGGCACGTGAATTTTGAGCTTTTATTGATAGTTGGAATTTACAGCCTAAAACTGACAACATAGAGAGATGCAGACTTTTTTTCCTTTTTCTTCTTTTCTTTTTTTTTTTTTTTCTTTTTTGGTCGCTTTTTTACAAAAAAAAAAAAAAAGAAACAAAACCAAAACCAAAAACCAAAATAACCAAAAAAGCCACCAGCATCAGATTTACAATATAAAAGTTTTGACAGTAGAGAGACTAAAGTACATCTGGAATTACTCAGAAAAATAAACAGGGAAAAGGCAGTAATTTCAAATTTGTCCCTCATATTTACACATAATACACAGACATTGCTTACAAAGACCCGGATCCCAGTTTAAGGGCAGTTGGCATCGTGAGAAGGCTCCCCCGGCATCGCCCTCGTGCCCGCCCGGGCCCGGCGCCGGGCCGGGAGCGGATCCCGGCATCTCCCCGCGGCCCTACCGTGGTTTTATTGCTTTGCGGGGCCGGGGGGTGTGGGGGA
>NW_005054691.1:98114-101382 GCF_000277835.1 Geospiza fortis | reverse complement strand
GGGAAGAGGAGGAGGAGCGGAACAACGCTGAAAATCCGGGCTCGGCCTGGGCACCCTCCTGCAACCTTCCCAAATCCATGAATCCCCCGCGGCAGCAGCACCTCCCCCTGCCCGGGCTGTTGGAGTTACGGGATCTCCTGTGCCCAGGGAAGGCTCCAGCTCCCATCCCACAGCCTGGAATCAGCTCTGCCTCAGCCGGGATGTGGAGATGGCAGAGGTGCCATTCCCAAGGCCTTCTCCCAAAATGAGCCAAGGCTAGGAGCCAGGCACAGAGCCCCCGGGATGGGCACGGAGCGCCCGGGATGGGCACGGAGCGCCCGGGATGGGCACGGAGCCCCTGGGATGGGCACGGAGCCCCAGGATGGGCGCTGATCCCAGCCAGAATCCGCTCCCCCAGGAGGAGCCTGGATGGCCCTGCCAGCCCCAGGCACTGCTGTGGTCCCAGGACCTCCGGCTCTCCCGGAGATCTGGAATTGTTCCCAACAAACAGCCTGGCTTGGGTCACTTTGAGATCAGTCTGGGGTTCTGGGCCGGAGGCGGCACCGGGGTCTCCCGGGGGATGAATCCATGGTTTGTGCTAACAGTCACAGAGCCGAATGTTCCCGGCGAGCCCCTGCAAGGGAAAGCCCTGGAAAAGCACTGGCAAAGCGGCTCCCGAGGCTCCAACTCAACAGCAAACATGGAATGCTCCGAGTGCGGATGGACGGAGGAGGCCGGGCGGGAAAGCGGAGCCAAGGAGGGATTTGCTGGAGCAAATTCACCAGGGAAAACCACCAGGAACCCCTGGGGACTGGGATGGGATCATCCCCTGTGGCCACGCAGATCCCGGGACTCAGGAGGGACAAAGGAAAGGTTTGGAAAATGTCACATCAAGGAGAATGCCTGGAAAACCCCGCATTTCCACCCAAATTCCCCTCAACTGCCTCTGCAGCCGGGTCAGACATGGAAGGCAAAGACAGAAACAAGGAAAAGGGAAAATCCACAACCTCCGAGAGCGCCAGGGACACCCTGGGACGGCTCCAGCCTGGAACAGCCTCTCCCACATGGAGAAAATGGAACAGGGATAAAATTAAGGGAAGGAGTTGCTCCATTCTCAGCCCTGGGACCCCTGGAATTCCCAGCCCTACCCAGCACCTGCGACTGGGACTGGGATTGGGATTGGATTGATTTGTACTGATGCCAGAGCCCATTGGGAAGGTGCAAATCTCCTGCCCCAGGAGATCCCAGCAAAGCAAAAAACTCTGGGAAAAATGGGATTCGGGTGAGTTTAGAAATCTCTGCAATAAATTTTTATAAATATTCCCTATTTACAGCAAACACTGGGAATGGGAGCGTGGGGAGGGAAGGAGGAGCCAGGGGCACACTCAGAGCAGCTCCTGCTGCCACAGGCAGGATGCTCCTGCCTGTCCCCAGTGTCCCCTCTGCCCCCACTCCATGGATCCATCCCCTCTGGAATGTTCCTGCCTGTTCCCAAGGCTGGGGGAGAAACCAACCACCTCCTTCCCTGAAATCCCAAGGATTTTTGTCCCAAGGTCTCTCCTCATCAGTCTCATGGTCCAACCTTTGAGTCACAGCCTCAGCCAAACGGGAAACCACAGGGAAGATTCTGGCTCCCTTGGGAATGGGGGTGGGGGGTCAGGTCCTGTTCCTAAATCAGCCATAAATCCATAAATCCAGGACATCCGGCTGCTCCGGCCCCGCAGCGCCTCCTTTGATCCCAAACAGGAAAAGGGGGATCCCAGGCAGGGAAACCCCAACCCAACCCAGGGAACCCCTGATTCCAGCCCCTCCCTCTGCGCCCAGGTCCAGGTTTAAGGTTGGATCCCAGCACTGGCCCTGCACTCGGGGGCCCGGAGCATTCCCGGTGTTGGCCACTATCGGCTGCCAGGGGACACAAGGACAATTTTAAGAGGGAAAAGCTCACCAGGGAATTCTCTGGCAGAAAATCCCTTTCCATTCCACAAACCCCAGACCCAGCAGGGGAATGTTTATATTCCAAGAGGGGGGGAATATTTACAGTCTGGGAAGTTTTCATTTAAATTCCATTAAATAATAAAATATTTGGGATTAAACACTAATTCCATTCCATCACAAAATCAGGAATAATCCTTTCTTTCTGGTGCTTTTAGCCCAGTTTCTGTCCTACTCGGAGGCAGCTCTGATGCCCAGGCTGGAGTCTGGGATCCCTTTGGAGCAGACAGGAAATGGACACAGAATTCCCATTCCCTGCCCCACAGCCCCACTCCCACGGGATCTCCATTATCCCCTGGGAAAGGATCAACTCTCCCTGCACGGCCCCACAGGGAACCCCAGGAGCTGAGCATTCCCAAAGGACCTTTTCCTTCTGCTCTCTGAATTCTGACAGGGCCCCATTCCCAAACATCCTCCTCACATCCCAAACCCAGGGGAAGTGCAGGGAAGGTTCCCGTGACCAAATCCCATCTGGCTCTGCCCGGAGCTCGTGGCGACACTGGGGGTGGATGAACTGGGACACTGGGATGGGTGAACTGGGATACTGGGATGGGCTAACTGGGACACTGGGATGGGCGAACTGGGACACTGGGATGGGTGAACTGGGACACTGGGATGGGCTAGTTGGAATACAGGGATAAACTGGGATACTGGGATGGATGAACTGGGACACTGGGATGGATGAACTGGGACACTGGGATGGACAAACTGGGACACTGGGATGGGCTAGTTGGGATACAGGGATGAACTGGGATACAGGAATGCACTAAGTGGGATAAGGAGCTGTGAGGTGTAGGGGGAAGAGCACAGGGAACAGAAATCCATTGGAACTGGGATGGATTTAAGGCACTCAACAGTGGGAACTGGGAATGACTGTTACCCATGGGCTTGAGCACAGGACATTCTCCTCTGTTTCCTGTGATCTGGGATGGAACAGCACTGGATCCCAGCTGGAATGGGAAGAGGTGGCTCCTTCCAGACTAAATCCAAGGCTTTGGATTGCTTTGGAACCACCAGTGGGGTCAGCACCGTGCCCTGGAACAGCTCCTGGATCCAAGGGGCCTCAGAGCTGCAAGTGTCTGAGGGAGCAGAACCTTTTTTGGGAAAGCTGCAGCAGGTCTGGAGGGAGGAGAGCAGCAGGGACGGGAATTACAGGGATGTGATGAATACACGGGAATTAACTGCAAATTAACGAAGGGAAGGGAAGGGAAGGGAAGGGAAGGGAAGGGAAGGGGATTTTCCCCATTTTTCCAGATTCTGCCATGGCCAATCAGACACAGATTGGAGTTTGAACATT
>NW_005054691.1:96453-97943 GCF_000277835.1 Geospiza fortis | reverse complement strand
AAGTGTCCATGCAAAGTCACTGGCAGGAGTGGGAACAGGGAGCTGAGGAGCACGGAATGGCTGCAGGGAGCAGGGAATGCACGAGGGCCAGGGAACAGCTGCAAGGAGCATGGAACAGATGCGAGGATCAGGGAACTGCAAGGAACAAAGGATGACTCCAAGGACCAGAGACGAGTCCAGGGAGCCAGGAATTCACAGGAGGACATGGAAGGCACACAAGGACCACAGAACAAGGGAACTCCAGGCCCAGCTCTGGGCTCTGGAGCGGAGCAGCCAAAATTCCCTGTCACAATCCCAGCACCCCAGGGGCCACTCGAGGTTCTCCAGCAGCAGTTTGGGAAAGAGGAGAGTGGGAGAAGCATTTCCATGGAGAAAAGAACGTTTGCTGTGCCTGGGGATCCTCATGTTTGGATCCATGAGATCCGGCCAAGGGGATCCTCTGGCAGTGGCCTCACTACAAAAGCACCAAACCCAGCCCCCCAGGGGAATCCCTACAGCATTCCCAGAATTCCTACAGAGTTCTGCAAAACTACCTCTGAGCATCAAAATTACAGGAGAAAGGATTTATCCCTCGTTTCCATCTGTCCAAGGAATTTGAGGGAATCAAAAACAGAAGGGAAGGCTCTGCCCTCCAGAAAAGCCCCAAATTCAGGGAGAGAGGAAAATCCCTCTCTTCCCATCAGCATCAAATACAAAAATACAGTTTCCATGGGAATGTCCCACTGCTGGGAGAGGTGAGGACCACCACGGAATACCAGGAATTCTGTACAAATCCAGGTGGGAGCTGGGACACCACAAAGCCCTTCCTGGATGAGGTAAGAGAGGTTCCGGTGAGCAAAGCCACCGGGGAGGAGACAAATTGTTCCTTTTCCACTTGTCCCAAAGTTCAGCCCTAAATACACCTGGAAAACTCCTGGGTTTGCTGGAACTTCCCACCACAGAGGGAAAAACCAGGATCCAAAATCCCATTCTCAGCCCAAGCCCAACAACAATCCTGATGAAGTCAGAAACGTTATGCAGGACAAAACCAATGGGAACAGATCCAACCCATCTTCCAAAGGATCTCAGACTTTCACTGACAGAATGCTGGGGTTGTTCCAATGCTTCAAGGGCACCATTCCTGCCACTGCCACGTCATTAACTAACACAGGTAATTACACACTAATTATTCATTAACACTGCTGATTCCAGAGCCGATTCCTGCCTGGGAACACCAAAATCCCAAATCCAATCTCGGCAGAGCAAAGGGAAAAATCCCGGTAATGAGTCGAAGGGAGAACAGTCACAAGGAAACCCCTCCACCCCGGGTTTCCACGGATACACCACAGCATCACACCCCATTCCAAGGGCCCCAGGTGTCCCAGCCTGGGACACTGGGCAGCCTCCAGCCCTTCCCTGAGGACACGGCCAGGATTCCAGGGGGACACATCCCTGTCCCCCCAGAGGAGAGCACAGGGAAGCAGCACAGGACGGAGCCAGGAGAGCAGGAA
>NW_005054691.1:81546-96435 GCF_000277835.1 Geospiza fortis | reverse complement strand
GGACCAGCTTCCCAAATGTGGTACAGAGCCAGGAGAGCGGGAATGGGGAATGTTCCACGGCAGGAACAGCTTCCCAAATGTGGTACAGAGCCAGGAGAGCGGGAATGGGGAATGTTCCACGGCAGGAACAGCTTCCCAAATGTGGTACAGAGCCAGGAGAGCGGGAATGGGGAATGTTCCACGGCAGGAACAGCTTCCCAAATGTGGTACAGAGCCAGGAGAGCGGGAATGGGGAATGTTCCACGGCAGGAACAGCTTCCCAAATGTGGTACAGAGCCAGGAGAGTGGGAATGGGGACTGGCAGGAGGAGCTCCCAGTCCCAACACGTGCAGGTGCAGCTGGCGAGGAGGGGACCAGGAATTCTCTCAGGGCAGCACCAAGCCCAGTGAGCCCCAGTCTAAACCAGTTCAGAGCCAGTCCATGAGTGACACAACTGCAGGAAGACAGGTACGGCTCGGATACACCCTGGATACACCCCAGTTACACCCAGGACACACCCAGGATACACCCTGAGCCCTTCACCAAGCACCACACTCCACTTTTTCCAATAGATCAATTCTGTTTTTCCCAACAGATCAATTCCCAGCCCACCCAGTGGGGGCAGCAAGGTCCCCTCAGGATGAGGGGGATCCCTGAGGGGTTGGGATTTCAAGGCCTGGCACAGGGATGAGCTCCAAGGATTGCCACTGATAAATCAGGGGTTTAATGACAGCTCCCTGGCCAGTGTGGGAAAAATGACTCTGGGATGCCACTGGAGAACAAGAAAGTAATTTAAATGATATTTCCTTCAGATATGTTCTTTGGGAATGTCCCTGCACGTCCACTCCTAACCTTTCACTAGGAAGTCTGGGAACTGGGATCCCCAAGCCCTTTGGAACAGACACTGAGGGAAACACTGGGCTTTTGGGGGTTTTTTAGTAATTTTTTTCTTTGTTTTCCAATCTGTGCCCCCCAGGGTTTCCATTCCCTGCACACCTGCAGCTCTCCAAAGAGATGTTCTTGATGGAACCTCGGGGAGAAACCTTGGGATTCCATCCCAGGGACAGCAAAGCCTTGGGACACTTGGGGGAATTCCCTTGGGCTTTGCTGAGGACACAGGACCCCAACAGACACCCGGGATTTTGCCTGCCTCAGGAGGAGAGGGGATTCTGTTTTAGGGAAGTTTTTGGCTATGGAATTGCTGAGGGAATGACGGGAATATTCCCTGCTGGCTGCCCTGTCAGGGTGCAGTGGGAAGAGAATCTCCAGGACATGCAGGAATTCTGGACACACCTCTGGATAACCCTGGACTGAGGGGGTACAGAACCCCCAGCCTGTCCTGAGCCCCAGGAATGCTCCATCTGCCATGGGATCACAGCCCCACACACACTGGGATTTGGGATTCCCAGCCCTCCAGCCCTGCTCCCCTCCCTCACTCTGCAGCCAGGTGCCCCACAGGACCTGGGACACTGGGAAGGGGCACCTGATGTGACAATGGATGGGGATGCTCCCCAGCCACGGGGTTTTCCCATGCCCAGGACAGGTGTGCCAGGATCCAGGGATTACCCAGGATTGGCCAAAGGGATGAGGTTTAGCTCTAACTGTGCCCAGGAACCCTTTCCCCTCCCATCCCAGTGCGGAGCAGTTGGCACAGCCGGATCACCAGATCCCCACAGCAACGCCCAGGCGGGCAGAGCCACTGCACGGAACATTCCAGAACCATCCCCCAGGAACCTGGCCTTGCTGCTCTTGGTCTTGACCCTGGAGATAAACACCCAGCTCACTGTGTCCCAGTGCCCCCTTCCCAGGCTTCTCACAAGATGCAAGTGTGTGTGGATGAGTATCCATGGAATGGCACAGACCTGTGTCCAGGCACACCCTCAGCAGCCCCAGGGGCAATCCCAGCCCCAGGGACACCCTGTGCACATGGCAGACTCCAAGCACGAGGCAGGAGGGAAGCATGGAGCAGGACTTGGGGGGGAGCCTTCATCACTTGGGCACGGAGCCCAGCAGGGCCAGGGGATGAGGGGACACAGGGACAGGCAATTCCATGCTCAGAAGCCAAGAGATCCTGCTCCAGCCCTGGGAAGCCCTTCCCTGGAGCACAGGGAGAAGGAAAACCCCAAGTGGGACACTCCAAGCCCTCCACACCTGCTGTGTCTCCAGAGGGACTGGAAGCTCTGCTTCAGAAGGATTTCCCATTCCTGGTTTCCCCACAAAACCACTGGAGCCAGGCCAGGAACCAGCTCTGGCTCTGTTCAGAGCTGCAAACCCCGGCAGCCCAAGCAGCAGGAGCTGGGTCTGGATCAGGCCCTGGCTGGTGGGAAGAACAACTCCAGGGGAGTGGAGAGGTGGAATGAACTGAGAGCCTCAATCCCAGCTGTGGAGGGATCATCCACAGGCACCCAACCCATGGAACTTGTGCATCTCCACAGGTCTGACCAAGCCCCAGTGATGTGTCTCAGCACTAAGTAATAAATTAACCCACTAATGAGCCCCCAGTAATGAGCTGTGTTCGGATCTGGATATGTCCAAGGATATTATTATTATTATAATCATTATTATTAATATAATTATTATTATTAAAGCTCTCACTGACACTCAGGGACTCAAAGCCACAGCTGAGGAATACCAGGCTGGAATTGCAGCAGAAGGCACAGCCAGCCCCGTCTCTGGGAGCCACCGTGGGGTCACTGCTGCCCCATCCCTGTCCAGGTGGAATCTCTGCTCCCAAAGCTCAGCAGCTCGGGGGGGCAGGCCCTGTCCTATCCCTCAGACCCCACCCAGAGCACTGCTCCCACAGGAAGGGATCTGAGCTGGGAGGATGATCCAGCTGTGCCTGCCGAGGACATTCCCCTCATCCCCTGATCCCACACGGATCTGGGCACAGCTGGCCCTGGGGCAGGCACAGGGAACAGGCTGGAAGAGCACGCTGGCATCCCCCGGGATCCAGCCAGGCTGTACCAGCACATGGATCCTTCAGCTTCCATGGAATCAGCTCTGGGGCCCCAAGGATGCCCGATGTCCAGCAGAACTCTAGCACCAATCCTTGGAAAATTAAGACTTTAACGTGTCTCCAATCAGGACCTCAAAGCCACTGATCCTGTCTGAGAGTCCTGGCTGGAGAGGGATTGATCCCTGAACACCAAGCAGGGGAAGCAAAGCACAAAGTGAGATTTTTTTCCCACCCAGTGCAATTAACTTTAAATTATTAATTTTAAATTACACGCAGCGAGTGAAGACTTCCCGAACAAGAGCCCTGCACCACCCGATTCCCAAGGAATTGGGGCTGGGGGACAGCCCAGCCCTGCCAGCAGCACACGAGTGGCCCACAGCCCCAGTCACCTCCAGGATCACAGCCATCTCAGCACACCAGTTCCAGGGATCCAGCCATTTCCCTACGATCAGAACTGACCTGGGCACACAGGGCTGAGCGGGGCTGTGGGAACGGCGCCCTTGGACCCAGCAGAGCAGCCCCACAGTGGGAACACCTGGTCCCCCCACTGCCCTCCCTGCCCAGCTGAGTACATCCCACAGCAGACACCACAGCACAAACAAGGGATTTGTGCCTGCTGGGAGTGTGAGGTCCTTCCCACCCTCAGGAATGCATCCCAAAGCAGCAGTCTGGCTCCCTGCGTGTCGAGCTCCAGCCTTTGCTCCAAAGGGAGGATTTTTCAGGATTCCACATGCCGGGGGCTCCAGCTCAGCTGCCCCAGGTGGCCCAACCCCCCAGTGCCCCTCAAGTGCCCCCCAGGCTGGGCTGGCAGTGAGCTCAGAGCTCCAGCCTGGGCACATCCCGTATCCCAGCTCCAGGTGCTCCCCTCGCCTGGCCCTGCTCTCCCATCCCCCCTGAGGGATCCGGATGTCCCCCAGGGCTCTCCCATGCCCTCCCCCAATGCTGTCATCACCAGGTACAAAGTGCAAAAGTGTTGCTGTTCCTGCATCCATTAAAAACTTTAAAAACAGAACAAAACAAACAGAAAAAGGATTTCCATCATCATTTGCAAATACATTAATTCATTCTCCAAAGAGCCAGCAAACCCCTGGTCACCTCCTCGTGGGCAGGGTCCTCTGTGGCCAGCACGGACATCAGCAGGAGAGGTCACCTCTGCCCCGGCCCAGCCCCTGCCCTGATCCACCACGTGTCCATGGAGAGCCCGGAGCAGGGCTGGAAGGCAGGGACATCCCGTTCCCTGGACAGCTGGGCCTCAGTGTCACTCCCTGGCTCCGGCCGGGGACAACCCCAGCCTCGGCCCTGCCAACCCAATCCAAGCCCTCCCTGCTCCCCCTCACGGAAGTGTTGGCATTCCTCCTCTCCTGTGAAATGTTTCTGGTAAGGCTTTATTGCTCTACAAAGCGGTGCAAAGGCTGCCCGAGGACAGCTCCATCAGGAACTTTGGTCACACGGCTGCGGGATTTGTGCGCTGGCCCCGGCCGCCGCTGGACCTGCTACCTTCCCAAGAGAAGCTGAATACTGTGTGCAATAACACTGGGAAAACAGCACTGAACCCCAAATCCAAAACAAAAACCAGGGGCACGGGGAAGGGGACAACTCAAATCAGGCAGAAGGCTTGGGAAGAGCCCGTCATTCCCGTGAGGACTGAACTCAATGCTACATTTCGACAATGCCGAGTGTCTTTCCGAACGGATCGGTGCTGTTGGATCTGCGTGTCTGGTCCTGAACGCCAGCTCGCTCTCATCAATGCAGCATTTATTAAAAAATAAAATTAAAATGAAAAAAAAAAAAAAAAGAATTGACAAATTGCATCACCAGGGAGCAGCCTGGCCTGGCTCACACACGTCCCAGGGCGGCGGCGGCATCAAGCGGGGCCGTTCAATGTGGCTTCAGTGCAGGGCAAGGCCTCGTCACTCCTGCAGGGACACCAGGGAGCAGCCTTAGGGACATGGGACAGGCCAGGAGAGCTCCCAAAGCTGCCCTCATCCCTCCTGGGAACGCCTTTCTGCTGGGACCTGAGCCACTCCCTTGGGTTGTGTTTTGTCTGCCCAGTGAAGTGTTCTCAGCTCCCTGTGGAGAAACTCCCCCAGTGCCTCATGGAATACTACAGGGAAAATCAGTGTGGAATCAGGGAATGGCCTGGGTGGGAACAGACCTAAAAGCTGTCTAGTTCCAACTCCTTCCAAGGTGATCAGAGGCATGGGGCATCTCTAACATGAGGGCAGGCTGAGTTAGGAATGCTCAGCCAGGGAGAGCTCAGAGCCCCTGGCAGGGCCTGCAGGGGCTCCAGGAGAGCTGCAGAGGGACTGGGGACAAGGCCTGCAGGGACAGCACCCAGGGAATGGCTCCCACTGCCAGAGGGCAGGCATGGATGGCATCTTGGCAATGAGGAATTCCTGGCTGGGCTGGGATTGCCAGAGCAGCTGGGGCTGCCCCTGCATCCCTGGCAGTGCCCAAGGCCAGGCTGGACACTGGGGCTGGAGCACCTGGGACAGTGGGAGGTGTCCCTGCCATGGCAGGGCTGGCACTGCAGGGGCTTTGGGGTCCCTTCCCACCCAGCCATGCCAGGATTCTGCGCTCACCTGTCTCTCGTGGCCGTTTCTGTGGCAGTTGTGACAGCAGTGGCCACTCTCTGGTGCCCGTCCGTGTGCGTGGCCGCGCTGTTCCGGGCACAGGGGGCACTGGAGTCGGCCACGGGAAGCGTCTCCGGAGCCTTTCCGTCAGAGCCACTGTGGGAGAGGGCAAGGACACGTCAGTGGAGCTCAGCCCACGGGAAAAGCAGACTCACACTGGAATGGGGCTCAAATTCCAATGGGGAAAGCAAAATTCCTCCTGCTTTCCTCACACAGGCCTAAAGATCCCATTGGGAATGAGAACTGGCAATAAGCTGGGATTCAAATCAGCGGGCACATCCTGGAGGCTCCAGGTCCCAAACCCAACAGGACACACCAGATCAGCTCCTCGAGGGAGGCATTCCCAACTCCTGTGCAAATCCAGTCTGGAAGTTCCCAAAGCATTTCCACTGCCATTGCTGGGATGGCACAGCCTGCTCTGCTTGGGCATGGACACAGACACTGCTCTGCTCCACAGGCTCTGCCACGGGCTCCTCAGGCTTCTGGGACACCCAGAAAATCCTGGGTTTAGGGGCAGATCCTAAAATCCCATGGAGGAAAACCCCCACGGATTGGATGTCCAAACATGCTGAAGGCACTCCAGGGACCATGGAGGTCCCACCTGAGGGACAATGTCCCCAGGGAGGCACCAACAACCAAAGCTCAAATCCTGGGAAAGGAGAACTGCAGGAGCAAACCCTCCCAATTTCATTTGGAATAAACCCACCCAGATTTGCAGCTGGAGAAGGGATTTCTGTGCACATCCCATTCTTTGGCTTCCAAGGCAGAGGATGAGCTGCCCCAGGAATGTTTTCTTCCCAGTTTCCATGCAGAACAATTCTTTCTCCCTTTCTCCCAGAGCAAACCTCCACAAAAGGGAAAAAAGCTGGAGAGGGCTGAGCTGAATCCTGTCACCAGCTCTGGGGGAGTTTATGGAATAAAATAATCCCAGCTGGATAATTGGACATGTGATGGAGATTGGAGACTGGGGTTCTATTTCTGGAGCACTTATCTTGAAAAAAAAAAAACATTAAAATGAGGAATAATGAGATCTAAACATTCCCTTTTCTCCAGGGCTCACAAGATCCTCAGAAGTACCAAAATACACCTTGGAGAGACACAGGGAGGGAGCTGTGTTCCCCGGAATGTCGCTGGGAAAAAAACACTTCCCACACAAAAAACTGGAGCTCGACATTTCCATGGCTCAGAGAGAAGCTTCTGAAGCCCAGTCCCTGAAGTTTCCAGGACAGGAGGATCCCAGAGTTACCTGAGAACCCATGGGGGTTTGGGAATTTCTCTGCCTTCCCCGGGCTCCTGGAAAATCCCAGCTGGACACACACCCTTGGTCACCCAGGGGTGACACAACCCAAACAAGGAGTTTGTGGGGGATGTCCTGTTGTCCCCTGGTCCCCCAGGGGTGGGACCCCAAACCTCTCCAGGCAATGGGATCCAAGCTGGGAAGCTGAGAGCAATTCCTGAGCTGCATCTCCCTAAGGATCCCCCTGGGAGGAGGATGGGGCTCACAGAAGGTGGAACATCTGGAGGATTTACTGGGCTGCAACATCTGGTTCTCCATGGAATCCACAGAGGCCTTGGGCAGCTCCAAGGATAAAAGACCTCCAACGTGGATTCCAGGGACAAGGGGAAGGAAAACCCTAAGTCCCAGAGCAGCTCCAAGGAGAATTAAAGATCCCTGTGCGGATTTCAGTTATTCCAGGGGCACAAGGGGATGGAAAACTGCTCCTACAGCAACAGGAATGGGGTTTGGTGCAGGTTTTGGAGAAGTGCTTGGAGAGAGTCACAAGCCACAGAGTGACTCCAAAATGTTCCTGATTTCCCTGGAATCATTAAGGAACGTGGTAAGAAATGGATATTCCCACTGCAGGCAGAGTGGTCAGGGAGAGCTGAGGACACTGGGAGGGCTCTGGGTGGTGATTCCCTCTGGGAGCCCAGGCCTGAAGCAGCTCCAGTCCCAGCTGTGGCACCGCCCCTGTCCTCCCTCAGCTTCCCCTGGGATCTCTGGCCATGGACACAGCTGTGGAGAGCCACAGACACCTGTCAGGGGAGGCCCTGGGTGCTCTTTGCCACAATGGAATCAGCAGGCAGGCAAAGGCAGGCAGGTTTGGGAAGCTCTATCCCTATGGAATGTGCTACAGACACTTGTCTGGAGAGGAAAACATTCCCAATGTGCCAAACCAGGAACAAACACCTCCCTCCTGCCAGGAAAGCAGGGAAGAGGTGAGAACATCTCAAAGAGGATGGACACAGGAACAGCTGGAGCTGGGTCAGGGAGGGGTATCAGGAAAGGCTCTTCCTCCAGAGGGTGCTGGGCACTGGAACAGCTCCCCAGGGAATGGGCACGGCTCCAGAGCCCCAGGAATGTCTGGACAACACTGGGATTGTTGGGCTGTCCTGGGCAGTTGGACCAACGACCCTGTGAGTCCAGTTCAGGGCACTCCCTGATCCTACTGGGAACCCAGGCACCCCCAGGCAAGGTCCTGCTGTGCCCCCACCATGGGCCAGGGCAGGAAAGGCACCTGGAGCACAGCTTGGATCAGATCCAATGGATCCAACTCCACACAATCCCAGAGGAGAGGCTGCTTTCAGCACAGCTGGAACTGCTGTGCCTTCCCTCACCCTCTGCTTCCCACCAGGCCATTCCCAGGCACAGAGAGTGCATTTATCAGAATTAATGCATTTATCAGAACAAATGCATTTATCAAAGGAAAATGTATCAAAATTAACTGTGTTTATCAAAATGAATCCATTTATCCAAATTAACTGCATTAACGCATTTATCAAAATCAACTGTATTTATCAGAATTAATGCAATTATCAGAATTAATGCATTTCTCAGAATAAGCTGCTTCCAACCAAACAGACCCTGGGATAACTCCTGCCCTAATTCCAGGGAATTCTGCAATCCCAGTGGTTTCCCAGCCCCCGGCCCCCAGGAGCTGCTGCTGGCTGAGCACACCCAGGGATGACCCCAAACTGTCACCAAGCATTGCTGAAGGAAACTCCTGATCCTGAGTCAGGCGCACAAACCCAGGGCCTCAGGTAAAAAACACGAGGAAATCCATGGAAGAGTATGAGGAAAAACCTCAGAATCTCAGAACTGAGTAAAATCTATGTGGATGCAGCAGATGCTGACTGGGCTGGGCTCATCTCATCCCCTGTGATTGGAGCAAGCTGGATTGAGGATCCAATTCCTACAAACCTGCCCAATCCCTGGATCTGCTCCAGCCTTTCCTGGTGCTTTTAACATTGAATGCCTTTGACACTGAGGGGAAAATGAGAACCTGAGTGGGTTAAACCTTCCCCCCATGGCTGCAGGAGGATCTCATGGGAGCCTTCACTCTGCTTTTCTGAGCGATCCTGCCCAGATCCTGCCCTGGGCTGGATCCCAGACCACGAACAGAGATGCTCCTGTGACACTGGGGCTGGGCCAAAGGACAGGGACAGACATCCTCCTGTGACACTGGAATGGCCCAAAGGACAGGGACAGAGATGCTCCTGTGACACTGGAGTGGCCCAAAGGACAGGGACAGAGATGCTCCTGTGACACTGGAATGGCCCAAAGGACAGGGACAGAGATGCTCCTGTGACACTGGGGCTGGGCCAAAGGACAGGGACAGAGATGCTCCTGTGACAATGGAGTGGCCCAAAGGAGCCCCAACCCTTCCTTGGAATAACCCTGTGCTAAATATGTCCCCCAGCACCCCCCTGCCATGCCAGGGCAGGACCTGCTCCCAGGGGACACCGGGACACGGACCCCACTGGAAAAGGGACACTGGAACCACGTGGGGCCATCCCAGGGGCCATCCCAGCCCACGCAGATCCCTTCCCACCTGGAGGGAGCTGCCCTGTCCTTGCCGGGCTCCTGTGCCGTGGCCGTGGATTCCGTGCCAGCCTTGGCCTTGTCGTCGTCGTCGTCGTCGCTCTCGGAGCTGCCCGAGGAGCTGCTGTCCAAGGCCACCAGCGGTGCCTTCCGTGTCCCACACGCGTTCCACACACAGGGAGAGGCAGCAGTGCTGGCTGGGGGAGGAACAGCCCACACTGGAACCTCGGGAAAGCTCCCTGGACTGGCCTGAGGGGTCAAACAGGGCCTGCAGCCACTGCAGATGGTCTGGGAATCGTGGGATGGGGTGGGTGGGAAGGATCTCAAAGCCCACCCAGTGCCACCATGGGCGGGGACACCTTCCACTGTCCCAGACTGCTCCCAGCCCTGTCTAGCCTGGCCTGGGACACTTCCAGGGATAAATGAAGTGTCCCTGTGGTATCAGCTCCAACGCACTACAGTTCCATCCCTTCCCTGCTGACACTGTCCCAACAAACCCTGGGCATCTCTGCCTTTGTTTCATTCACTGATCCCGCAGGGAACGCTCAGAGCAGGGGCCCTGCAGGAAGGTTTCTCCTGCCCCAGGGGCTCCATGCAGAGCTCCCAAGGGCTGAGAGCTGCCCGTGTGGCCCAGTGTCACTCACAGTTCTTGTCCTGGCCCTGCGCCGGGGTCCTGTCGGTGCCGCTGCTCTCGGTGTCCACGGGGGAGCTGCAGCGAGGGCCGGACTCGGAGCTGGGGAGGGAAGAGCCCTGAGCACAGAGCCAGGATCATCCCAAAGCCTCCCAACAGCCCCACGAGCAGCCACCGGCCCTGCTCTCCCTTCCCATCACTGTTGTGAATTTCTCTAAACCTCATTTCCTGGCTCTCTACCCCAGTGAGGACACAGAAAGCGGGGCTGTGTCCCACCCCAGTCAGAAGCACTGGGAAGCAGCGAAAAGCACAAAGGAGCCCTGATCAAGGATCATCAGACAGCATTAAACAATAAAATGGAAGCGATGGGAAGGGGAAGAAGAAAGGATTACAGCCAGGCACTCCATCAAAACGTATCCCAAATATTCCCCGGTTCCCAAGCCCCAGGGGAGCTGGGATTCCGTGGCTCTTACCAGCAGAAAGGCTGGAAGTCAGTGAACTTGGCCCAGCCCTTCTCCTCCGGGGCGCTGCTCTGCGGGGCGGCCGAGTCCCACACGCTGGAGCCCACGTCCATGGCCACGGGCGGCGTGGGGCCCGCGGGCTCGAACACGGCCGTCCAGCCAGCCCCTAGGGACACCACAGCCTGGGTGCCAGCCCAGCCACAGCCGGCCGGGAGCACCCCAGGGACAGAGCAGGGACCCCAGGGACATCCCAGGGACATGCCAGGGATCCCAGGGACACAGCAACCCAGACCAGGAACATCCCAAGGACATGCCAGGGACACAGCAATCCAGCCCAAGAACACCGCTGGGATGCCAGGGGAATCCCAGGAACATCCCAACTGCACCCTGGGGATCCCAGGGACACAGCAACCCAGCCCAGGAACATCCTTGGGATCCCAGTGGCATCCCAGGGACATCCCAGTGCATCCCAGGAACATCCCCGGGATCCCAGGGACACAGGGACCCATCCCAGGGCCCCCCTTCCACACCCGTCTGTATCCCACAGAAATCCCTCTGTGTTTATCACCAGCAGAGGCATCCATGGAAACAAATAACACCGTGGGTGGCTTCATCCCCCAAGCCAGTGATTCCCAGCTCCAAGTCCCTCAATTCCCTGCCAAAAGCTCCCATCTCCATCTCCAATGGTTGGGTTTCAAGTAAAGAAATGATCACGGGATTCCAATATTTTCCAATATTTAAGATCCTAAAAATCACCCATTGCTTTTTTCACAGTCCTGGACAATTCCTCCTCCAGAACCTCCTTCCACTTCTAGTCCCACTTCCTACTTCCAGTCCTACAAATCCCACCTTTGGAATAGCATTTTTCCTTAGCTTTTCCCAGGACAGAGGGAGGATTGCAGAGCTCTGCAGGAACAGAACCAAGTGCAAGAGCCCCCTCCAGGGCTGCATCCCCAAAACTGATCCCAAATTCCAGCTGAGTCTCCAGAGGGTGACTGGGCTGCCATACACAGCCCACTGGGACTGGGAGGCTCATACTGGTTCTTCCAAATGGACTGGAATTATCTGACACTTCCAAAGGGGTGCAGAGAGCAGGATCATGGGATAATCCTGCCTGGTGCTCCCAATGGCAACACAAAGGAGCAAAAAAATGGTGTAGCACTCAAAAAGCATGGAAAAACGGATGGTTGGGAAAGTGTTTTGTCCCTTGGAATTGTTCTGCTGACAGCACCGTGTCTGTCCAGCATTTCCATGGCATCATTTACACAGAGAGTTGTGAAAACCCCTGAAGGGAGCACAAGATGGAAAATGACAATGTACAGGGGCCTGGAGGGACAGGACACAGGGAATGGCTTCCAGCTCCAGTTTAGATGGGATCTTAGGAAGGAATTCCTGCCTGGGAGGGTGAGCAGGCGCTGGGCTGGAATTGCCAGAGCAGCTGGGGCTGCCCCTGCATCCCTGGCAGTGCCCAAGGCCAGGCTGGACACTGGGGCTGGAGCACCTGGGACAGTGGGAGGTGTCCCTGCCAGGGCAGGGGGGGCATTGCAGGGGCTCTGAGGTCCCTTCCCACCCAACCCATTCCTGGGATTCCAGGAAAAGCCTGTCCCTCTGCACTCCTGCTCCAGTCACTGTAGGGATGGGATTGCCACAGGCAAAGCACAGCTGGAAAAGCAGGAGAATGGGCAGGGAGGAGTTCAGGTCACATCCCTGCACTGCTGCTTTGACTGGGATTTGCACTGAAGGAGCTGGGATTCAGGGAGCCACAGAACCATGGAATGGCTTGGGTGCAAGGGGACCGTACAGCTCCTCTCATTCCAAGCCCTGCCATGGGCAGGGACCCTTTCCATGGGATTCACCCTGTGGGGCTGCCTGACATTCAAGGGCTGTTCTGGGGCAGGGCTGCAGCTCCAGGGACTCCAGAGGCACAAAGTGAGCCCTGACATTCCCATTTCCCTCGGCCAGGAGGAGCTGGCAGTGTGTGAGTGCTGCTGTGACCCCTGCAGCCCCAGGGATGTGCTCCCAACCCTGGTACCTTGGCAGGAGTCTGAGTCCTTCTGCTCCGGGGTGCTGCCCTTGTGTGGGGAGGGGGGTGGTGGCCGCTCCTCCTCCTCCTCCGAGTCCACGCTGCCGTCGTGGTCCCCGTTCTCCAGGTCACTCTTGGAGCTCTCTGACGTCTGTGAGGCTCCAAACCTGAATGGGAACTGGGAATGAGCCATGCCTGGATCCCTCAGCTCCTCCTCCCTGTCTCTGGGGAAACAGCCCAGAACCTTTGCCAGGGTTGTTTCCCCCAAAATATTTCCCCCAACTGCTCAGGTCAATTGTGGGTGCTCAGAGAGATTGTACCAGATTCCCGAGGGCTTTGCTGCCAGCATTCCCTGGAGGTGCAGGACAGAGCCAGGGCTGGTGACACCACACAAACCAGTGCTCAGAGAGGGGACAGACACTGGTGTGGAGCCCACCCTGTGCCCAGGCAGGGCCTGAGGCTGTTGATGCTTGGCAAGGACACAGCGAAGTCTTGGATGTTTTCTCTGTTTCCTTTGATCACATTGCAGATTGGGAATTATGGAAATAACTTTATTTTAATGAGTGGCTCTGTCAAAGGGATGAAAAATTATTTCAAAGCCCGAGATGCCCCTGGGAGGCCTCTTGTTCTCACTTTTCTGATTTGAATGTTCTGAGAAAGAATGTTCTGCCCACTCCCCTCAGTCTCACCTCCTCCTCCTCCTCCTCCTCCTCCTCTCCAAGGATGAGAGAAGGAGCAAATTCCAAGTGTTTCACACTAAGGGTGGGGGTTTTTAATGTGTTTGATGGAAGACTCATTAATTAGGTGTTCCCATTGTTAATGAATTCCCTTGAACTGGATCTGTCTCCAGTTTAGGAGAACCCCCAGCACAAGTGCCAGGGAAAGTGCTCAAGGTTGTGTCAGACAAAACCTCACAGCCCCAAAATGACACAAAACCCAAGGAATTCCTCCTGGCCTGGACTGAAATGTGCAGATTTCCAGCAGCAGGGGGAAAATCAGAGTTCTGCTTTCACCTTACCGTGTCCTGGACTTGACCTGGGTGGCGTAGGAGATGTCCTTCTCCTCCCAGATATCCTCCTCCTCCTCGTTGTCGTCGAACTGCTGGATGCGCTCGTTGCAGCAGGCCTCGAACAGGGAGGCGTTGGGCTGCAGGACCAAAGGCAAATCACATTCCACAGGGTCTCTGGAGACACTGCTTTAAGCCCAAGTCTCAGGGCTGACCAAATCCAGCTTTGCTCAGGAGCTGGGACCACCTGGGATCACCTGGGATCACCACAGTCCAGCTGCTGCTTTGCTTTGGGGCAATAAACCAAGAAAGGCCAGGAACAGCCTGGCAATGTTTAGATCCATGAGAAATCCATCTCTGCCTATGCTTCCCTAATCTGTGTCCGGAAAGATCATCTAAAGCTGTGAGAGTTAGGGGTGCTCACCTGGACAGGAGAGGAATACAGGTATGTCTCAGAGCCCCTGGCAGGGCCTGCAGGGGCTCCAGGAGAGCTGCAGAGGCACTGGGGCCAAGGCCTGCAGGGACAGCACCCAGGGAATGGCTCCCACTGCCAGAGTGCAGGCATGGATGGGATCTTGGCAATGAGGAATTCCTGGCTGGGCTGGGATTGCCAGAGCAGCTGGGGCTGCCCCTGCATCCCTGGCAGTGCCCAAGGCCAGGCTGGACACTGGGGCTGGAGCACCTGGGACAGTGGGAGGTGTCCCTGCCATGGCAGGGCTGGCACTGCAGGGGCTCTGAGGTCCCTTCCCACCCAACTCATCCCAGGATTCCATGATTCTAAGAACACAGTGGCACTGCAGGGAGGGAGGAAGATTCCCCCTGTGCCAGGGGTGCTGCCTCAGAGGGAACATTTCCTGGCAGGAAGCCCTGAGGGGCCAGCAGTGCCCAGCTCTCTCAGGCCCCTCTGCATTGCCCAAACCCCCCAAATCTTTGCTCTCTCAGCATGCAAGCAGCACCTTTCCAGCAGCACACTGACCCCAGCCCCGGCCCAGAGCCCCACTCACGCTGTCGTCGTCAGCATCGATGTTGAAGTTGATCTCGGCGATGCGGTCAAAGGGAGCGCTGGGAGGGAGGAGGGAGGGAAGAGCCTCAGGGGTGGCTCCCAGGAGCCTGTGCTTCCCACAGGGACAGCAGCAGAGCCAGAGCCACTCCTGGGCTGGGGTCCCTGCACAGCCACTCCTGCCCACCGTGTCCCCTCACCGAGGGAAGGGTTATTCCAGCCTAGAACATTCCCTGCCCATGGCAGGGGGGGCACTGGAGGGATTTTCCTGGGGGACAGCTGGGGCGGTCGGGCTGTGTTCCAGGGAACAGGGACAGGAGCAGAGGGAATGGCCTCAGGCTGGGCCAGGGGAGGCTCAGGGTGACATCAGCAGGGAATTC
>NW_005054691.1:77632-81490 GCF_000277835.1 Geospiza fortis | reverse complement strand
AGGAATTCCTGGAGGTGGCACTCAGGGCTCTGGGCTGGGGACAAGGTGGGCATTGGGCACAGCTGGGACTGGATGGGCTGGGAGGGCTTTTCCAGCCTCAGGGATCCCGGGATTCTGTGAATCTCAGTCTCAAAGCCCAAGGTGTGCTGTTCTGTGAATATCCCAGGATGTGGATATCCCCGATGACCCAATTCCCACTCCAAGCCAGGAGCCCCTGGTGGCAACAGCAGAGGGTGCTGCAGGCCCAGAAATTCCCAATTCCCAGAATTTGGATTCAGGAAGCGTTCATTCCCCACTCATGGATCTGTAGCTTTTCCAGTGCAATTTTCTTTGAAAGACTCTCCTGTTCAATACTCCTGCAATCCCAGGGACTGACACATGACTGATAGTCCTTAAATATTCCAACTCACTTCCAGCCCAGTGTCCACCACCTGGAAACAGCTGGCAGGGAGCAGCACTCCCAGAATATTCCCCTTTTTGCAGGACATTCTCCTTTTCCAATCACAAAGGGAGCTACAACATGCCAGGCAGACTTTTTCCAGCTTCATGTTCATTTTACACTGGGCACGAGGCCCCTGGGGCAGCTCCACAGGGATTTAACTCCTCCCTGCCCCTCACTCACATGGAGATGTATTTGCCAGCAGTGAAAAGTCTTTATTTATTTTATTTTATTTTAAAAATATTTATGTGAAGAACAGAACAATTTCTGTCCATTTCAATTCTGATTCTATTTCTAGAACTTTTTGGCCTTATTAAATTTTCTGACATCTCTGAGGCTCAGGAAAAACCTTGGATGGGAAGGACAGAGGTGCTGCCTTGGATCCCAAGGAATTCCTGGGATGGAGACAAACCCAGGAGCACTGGGATCCCCTGGAACACTGCTCAGCCCATAACTGGTCCCAATTTCAGGACTGTTATGGCCACGGGGATTATCCCAGCGCCAGGTATATTTCTAAGGAGACAGGATGAGCTGCAGCTTTAATGGGATTAAAGGAATTCTGTAAAAGCAGTGAATTCCGAGCTCTGGATTCAGCAAGTTGTGTAACACTGAATCTCCTTCCCTGTCTCCCTGAACCACCACTGCTCCTGATCATCCCTCCTCCCTTCCTCAGGAGAGGGAAAATGGCTGCATTTTCCATGGATTCCAACAGAGCACTGTCCCTTCACTCCTCCTTCAATAAGGATTTAATGCCTTGGAAAAGATCTGCTTAACTGCCCAGAGTTTGCTCTCATGCTTTGTCTTTAAACTCATTCCAGACCAGGGCTGGACAACAGTTGCCTGCTTTATTTCAAATATCCCTCTTTGAAATGAAGGAATACTTTTCCTTGCTTCTCCACCTGGCTCTGGAGATCGGGCTGGGCTCCTGGAAAACAAGGAGCTGTTTACAACCTGAGGAGGGATAACAAGGCTCATTTGTAAACCTGAAGCAGAGGGAGGATGGGATGCAAAGAGGCTGAAATGCCAATCACCCCCAGACTCACTCGGTGCTGCCACCAAACACCCCCAGACTCACTTGATGTTGTCATCCTGGTCTGCAAACTCCTCGTCATTGAAGCCAAACTGATCCACAAAATTGGCCGTCATCTGCTGGATCTGGTACTCAGAGAAGGCCTGGGAAGGGATCCCAAAAAATCCATCAGTAGGGTGCTCAGAGACACTCCAGAAACAGTCAGTGGAGCTCCTCCAGGAAAGCACTAAAATCCCAGGGAAGAGTGTGAAATCCTCACTGTGACCCTTTCCCAGAGCAGGGTCACACAGAGCTCTGGGATTCCTGCCCCAATGCCTCCTGCCCTGCTCCCAGGTGGATCCCAGGCCATGGAACTGCTCTGGGAAAGCCCAAAGGAGCTGAACACAGACTGGGAGCAGAGTTCAGGAAGCTGCTCCAGACCAGGATGGACCAAAGGCAACTGGAGCAGCAAACAGTGAATAGTGAAGATGTTCCCAACTCACCTGCTGGAGAGTGAGCTCGTTGGGAAAAGCACTTTCAATGTCCTCATCCTCGCTGGAGGAGTGCAGGTGGTGGGTGCTCACCTGGGAAAGCACAAACCAGTCAGGGAACCAGGGAAAGCTGGAAAAGCTCCAGTGTTTCGTTCCACCAAAGCCCAAACTCCTGCCCAGGCAGGAGCTGCCCCAAGGAATCCTAGGGACCAGCTCAGCACCACAGATCAGCTCTGCTGAAGGACTCTTATGAAACATGTTTATGGAAATGCTTTCTACTCTGCCTTGAAGCGTTCTTCAGCAAAAGCAGGAAAATGAGAAAAACCAGGAATATCCCTTTCTTCTGTTAGGGGAAGCCCAGCAGGCACTGGAGTGACCAACTCACCAAATCCACCGTGTTTCTCCGGTTTGTCTCCGTCAGCGTCTCCTCCACGAAACTCTCCCACCTGCCCCTGCAGTCCTCAGGCAACTCTGGAATGAGAGGGACACAGAAATCATGGGAGTTCTGAGCCAGCTGAACTCCCTGGGGACTCACCTGGGCTAAGGACTCACAGCTTCTCTCACCTTGCTGGGAACAACCCCGAGCAGGGCTCCAGCTGTGCTTGGGTCTTCCCTTTTCTCCTGGGGACTGGGGCTGCCCTGCTCTCCCATCCCTCCCAGCCCAGCACAACTGGGAGCACAAAGATGAGCAGAACTTGAGGGTTGAGGCAGGGAAATGGAGAAATAATAAAAGGAGGAAAGAGCAGAAGTTTGTGCCCTCAGATTGTCACTGCCCAGTTGTGCCCCCTCCCAGCCCGGCAGAGGCTGAGCCGTGGGGATGGAAAATGTGGAAAATGGAAAATCTTCCTTCCTCCCACCCAAAGCCATGGGACAAAAACAGTTCTCCAAGTGGATCCAGTGAGGGCAGGATGGACACAGCCTGGCAATGGGAATATCCCTGATGAGCACATCTGGGGACACTTAACCTTGTGTCTCTTTCCTCAGAGAGTCATGGAGTCATGGAATGGGTTGGGTGGGAAGGGACCTCAAAGCCCATCCAGTGCCACCCCTGCCATGGCAGGGACACCTCCCACTGTCCAACCTTAACCTCACTGTGTGAAAACCAAGAGCAGGCAAATGGGGTCTCACCACACTTTAAATGATGGGATATTGTGGGATTTCCCCGGGAACACTTTCCAATGGGAAAGGATCTTGAAGAAATACCTGCAGTGAGCCCTCCCAGGAGCTCCCAAGGGTTATTTTTCCCTGGAGAGCAGTGAAAAGTGAAGGAGAAGGAGGAGGAGGAGAAGGAGGCTGAAGAGGAGGAGCAGGCAGTACCTTTGATGAAGTCACTGATCTGGGCCTGCATGGGCCCCTTCTCCATGTTGTGCACCACGGCGTTGGCGATGCGGGTCAGGTGCCCCATGTTCCCTCTCCTCCTGCCGCCCTCTGCCCTGGAACAGAGAGCAGCCGCTACCCACGGAGCCGGGATACCCTGGGAGCCAGGACATCCATGGAACTGGGATAGCCATGGAGCTGGGACACCCTCAGAGCCAGGATACCCATGGAACTGGGATAGCCATGGAGCTGGGACACCCTCGGAGCCAGGATACCCATGGAACTGGGATAGCAATGGAGCTGAGACACCTACAGAGCCAGGATGGATAGCCATGGAGCTGGGATCCCCACAGAGCCAGGATACCCATGGAACTGGGATAGCCATGGAGCTGGGATACCCACAGAACCAGGACACCCACAGAGCCAGGATATCAAAGAAGCCGAGACACCTATGGAGCCAGGATGGGATGCCCATGGAGCCAGGATAACCACAGAGCCAGGAGAGAGCCCTGGGAATGGCCCCAGTATTCCTGCCCCACTGGCCACAGCATTCCAGACACAATGGCCACAGCATTCCCGCCCCACTGGCCACCGAAATCCCG
>NW_005054691.1:75675-77505 GCF_000277835.1 Geospiza fortis | reverse complement strand
CCACAGGGCCACAGCATTCCTGCCCCACTGGCCACAGAATTCCTGCCCCAATGGCCACAGAATTTCAGCCCCACGCAGGGATGAGCCCTGCTCTGGCAGGATGGGGTGAGCTCACCCTGAGGACAAGGACCTTCCTTCATTTTGCCCTGTTCCCTCCTGATCCCTCCTCCTGCTCAGGTAACATGGGAGGGGCTCCAAACAAGGAGCTAAACATGGAAAAGATGCACAAATAAATCTGATTGTAATTCCCAGGGAAGAAAACTCCCAAAGTTAAGGATCTACAGCACAGCTACTGGCAGAGCTCCAGGGTGGGACTGGGATTGCAGCAGTGACTCCCCCAGAACAGAAGACATTCCCATCCAACCATGGGATTCCCCCTGGGATAAAACCAGTTCCCAACACAGACCCCAAGCAGCCCTTAGTCCCTGCTCTGGCTCCTCACTGCTTCCCTTCCTGAAGAGTGAAAACATGCTCCAAACCAGCCCAGGGAATGGTTTGGGTGGGAAGGGACCCTGCAGTGCCAGCCCTGCCATGGCAGGGACACCTCCCACTGTCCCAGGCTGCTCCAGCCCCAGTGTCCAGCCTGGCCTTGGGCACTGCCAGGGATGCAGGGTCGGTCCCTGCTGGCCTTCATCTGCCCACTGAGAGCAGCCAAGGACCTTCCTGGAAACTCCACCTTCCCAAAGCCCCAGCTGAGATTCCTCTGCTCAAATCCCTATTTTTTTCCTTCCACTCAGATTCTTTCCAGTGTGGTGGTGACTGGAACTCTGGCAGGAAATAGGGATGAGCTCTGGTTCCTTTCTGGTTTAATCAGGAAAACTCCCAAGCAGCACCCAGGGATATTTTTGGTCCTACAGAAGTGGGCAAGGAAATGCCCAGCACAATTCCTTATGTGGACAAGGGGCTGTAAAAAGAACCAAAAACCCGAAACTCCAAACCACACCAACAAAAAAAAATGTAATCCAGATCTCAATCCATCAATTATGGCCTAAACAATTCCAGTGGGACTCCAAAGCCCTTGGAAGCCATGAGGAGCTCAAAATAGAGAGGGAGGACCAAACACTGAGCTGGACACAGAAACCGAAGCCTCTGGAATATTTCCACTTTAATGTTTTAGTTCTTTTAGAATATTTAGTTCTTATCAGCCCAATCAGCACAAAATTCAAGGGGTTTATAAAGCTAAAATAGGAAATTCAGGCCACAAATGCTCAGCCACCCCAATTTCCAACAGTTTTCTACTCCAGGAAGAATAAAATTGTATCTTTAAAACAAACAAACAAACAAACAAACAAGTTTAAAAAGTGAATATTCCATGGGATTCCCTGAAAAAGCAGGAAAGCAGAAGACTGTTTGGGGTGGGGTGTTGGAAACATCCATAAACCCCATCATGCCTTCAAATCCTGTCCGAAATTTGGGAATTTGGCTTGTCAGCATGCAAACCACCCCAGTTCCAAATCTTAACCAAAATCCAAGTCTGTTTGGACACCATTAAAATAGAAATCCTCCAAGAATATTCCAAAGTCAATGTGCAGCCCCAGGCCAGCAATTCCTTACTGGATTTTGTCATTGGCTTCCCAGGCGTCCAATATCCTCTGCACCAGGCAGCACTTCTGAAACAGCTGTGGGGAAAAAGGGAGGATATTTAGGATTTTCCAAAGGAGAACTGTGGATCCTCTTGCTCCTTCCCTGGCTGCTCCTCAGGAGCTCCAACCTCAGCCCTTCCCCTGCCCAAGAGCCCAGTTCCTCCCTGGTTATTCCCCAGAGGATCCCAGCAGAGCAGCAACACCTGGAGCATCCCCAGGCTGCTCCTGAGCCCCCCAGCAGCAGGAA